>NW_006921836.1:1943332-1944433 GCF_000298275.1 Orycteropus afer afer
GATCTGACTCATAGTGACCCTGTGTAATAAATAGTTGAAGCCTCTGTGTTAATACATCTCATTGAGGGCCTTCCCCTTTTTCGCCGACTCTCCACTTTACCAAGCATGGGATCCTTCTCCAGGGAATGGTCCCTTCTGACAACATGACCAAAATAAGTCTGGCCTTTCTTGCTTCCAAGGAGCATTCCATCTGCACTTCTTCCAGGACAGATTTGTTCGTTCTTCTGGCAGTCCATGGTACTTTTAGCATTCTTTGTCAACACCACAACACAAAAGCATCAACTCTTCTTCTGTCTTCCTTATTCTTTGTCCACCTTTCACATGCATATGAGGCTACTGAAAACACCATGGCTTGCATTAGGTGCACCTTTGCCTTCAAAGAGACATCTTTGCTCTTCAGCACTTTAAAGAGATGTTTTGGAGCAGATTTGCCCAGTTTAATAATCGTCCTATTTCTTGACTGTTGCTTCCATTGGTGTTGATGGTGCTTTTCTCCATTTATTGTGATGGTACTTATTAGTCCAGTTGTGAGGATTTTCATTTTCTTTATGTTGAGGTGTAATCCACACTGCAGAATGTGGTCTTCAGTCTTCAATCTTCAATTCTTCATCAATAAGTGCTTCAGGTCATCTTCACTTTCAGCAAGCAAGGTTGTGTCATTTGCATATCACAGGTTGTTAATGAGTCTTCCTCCAATCCTGATGCTGTTTTCTTCTTCATATAGTCCAGTTTCTCGTGTTATTTGCTCAGCATACAGATTGAATAAGTATGGGAAAGGCTACACTCCTGACACATTCCCTTCCTGATTTTAAACCATGCAGTATTCTCTTGTTCTATTTGAATGACAGCCTCCTGGTCTATGTACAGGTTCCTCATGAGCACATGACGTTTTCTGGAATTCCCATTCTTCTCAATATTATCCATAATTTGTTATGATCCACACATTGAATGCTTTGGCATAGTCAATGAAACACAAGTAAACATCTTTCTGGTATTCTCTGCTTTCAGCCAAGATCCATCTGACATCAGCACTGTTATCCCATGTTCCACACCTCTTCTGAGTCCAGCTTGCATTTCTGGAACTTCTCTGTCAACAAAATA
>NW_006921836.1:1947363-2002835 GCF_000298275.1 Orycteropus afer afer
GGCTTTGGTGGTTGGTGCATTAATTAGAATAATAGCAGTATTAACTGGTCTTCCTTATGGGCGTATGGATATTATCCCATCACTGACAGTATTGTATGTACTTCAGGATAGATCTTGATACATTCTTTGTGATGATGAATGCCATGCTATTCCTCTTGAATTTGTCATTCCCAGCATAGAAGATCATATGATTATCTGATTCAAAATGGCCAATACCAGTCCATTTCAGCTCACTAATATGTAAGATATTGATGTTTATGTATTCCATTTCATTTTTGACATCTTCCAATTTTCCTAGTTTCATACTTCGTATATACCATGTTCTGATTATTAATGGATGTTTGCAGCTTGTTTCTCCCCAGTTTGAGTGATGCCATGGCAGCAAATGGACATCCCCAAAGTTTTTATCTCATCCATGTCATTAAGGTCAAGTCTACTTTGAAGAGGCAGCTCATCCCCAGTCGTATTTTGAGTGCCTTCTGACCTGACGTGCTCATCTTCTGGCACTATATCGGACAGTGTTTCAAGACTATTCATAAAGTTTTCCAGTGGTATATCAGACACTCTTTCACTGGTATTCATAAGCATTTTCACGGGCCAATTCTTTGAGACGTAGATGTCCCCTTCCTTTTTCCAGGTCTGTCTTAGTCTGAAAGCTCTGCTGAAACCTGTCCATCATGGGCAATCCTGATGGTACCTGATATACCAGTGGCATAGCCTCTAGTGTCACAGCAACACACAAGCTACCATAGTAAGACAAACAGAAGAATGAATCCAGGAAAACTGGAAGTTGTAAAAAATGAAATGGAACATATAAAGATTGATATCCTAGGCATTAGTGTGTTGAGATGGACTGGTATTGGCCGTTTTGAATCAGACAGTCATATGGTCTGCTGTGCTAGGAATGACAAGTTGAAGAGGAATGCTGTCACATTCATCATCATTAAGAATATTTCAAGATCTATCCTGAAATACACTGCTTATGTCAGTGATAGAATAATATCCATACACCTACAAGGAAGACAGAATGTGATCCAAAAGAATGTGGAAACAATAAAAAAATATCATTAACATCATTCAAGTAAAATGTTGCCAAAAACAATTTAAAAATGGTTGGAGCAGTATATTGACAGGGAGCTTCTAGAAATTCAAGCTGGATTCAGAAGAAAGCTTGGAACAAGGGAAATCATTGCTAATGTCAGATGGATCTTGGCTGAAAACAGAGAATATCAGAAAGATATTTACCTGTGTTTCATTGACTATGCAAAGACATTCAATTGTGTGGATTATGACAAATTATGGATAAAATTCCAAAAAATGGGAATTGCAGAACAGTTAATTTTGCTCATAAGGAACCTGTGCATAGACCAAGAGGCATTCATTTGAACAGAACAAAGTAACACTGTGGTTTAAAATCAGGAAAGGTGTGCATCACAGTTGTAGTCTTTCACCATACTTATTCATTTTAAGGACTAAGCAAATCTGAGAAGCTAGACTGTGTGAAGAAGGTTTGGAGGAAGATTAATTAACAAACTGTAGTATACAGATGACACACCCTTGCTTGCTGAAAGTGATGATGACTTGAAGCACTTACTGAAGATCAAATATTACAGCCTTCAGAAAGAATTGCACTTCAACATAAAGAAAAAAAAAATCCTCACAACTGGACCAATACACAACATCATGATAAAAGGAGGAAAGATTGAAGTTGTCAGGGATTCATTTTACTTGGATCCACAGTCAATGCCCATGGAAGCAGCAGTCAAGAAAACAGATGACATATTGCACTGGGAAAATCTACTGCAAAAGACTTCTTTAAAGTGTTAAAAGAGCAAAGATGTCACTTTGAAGACTAAGGTGTGCCTAACTCAAGCCATGGTATTTTCAGTTGCTTCATACACATGTGAAAACTGTACAATGAATAAGGAAGATTGTAGAAGAATTGATACATTTGAATAGTGATGTTGGCAAAGAATACTGAGAATACCATGGATTGCCAGAAGAATGAAAAATTCTGTCTTAGAAGTACAGCCAGGATGCTCCTTAGACTTCATCTCACCTACTTTGGTCATATTGTCAGAAGGGACCAGTCTTTGGAGAAGGATATCATGCTTGGTAAAGTAGAGAGTCATCAGAAAAGAGGAAGACCCCCAATGAGATGGATTGACACAGTGGCTGCAATGATGGGCTCAAGCATAGCAAGGATTGTGAGGATGGTACAGGATTAGGCAGTGTTTCGGTCTGTTGTACACAGGGTCACATGAATCAGAGCCTAAGATGAAGAAATGGAAGATTTTTACCAACTTCTGCACTGTGAAATTGATCAAATATGCAGTCAAGATGCATTGACAATTAGTGGTGATTGGAATGTGAATGTTGGAAACAAAGAAGAAAGATCAGTAGTTGGAAAATATGGCCTTGGTGATATAAACGATGTCAGAGATAGCAGGTCTATCTATTTTGCAAGACCAAAGACTTATTCATTGAAAATAACCTTTTTAAACAACATAAACTGCAACAATGCATGTGGGCCTCACCAGATGAAATACTCGGGAATCTAATTGACTACATTTGTGCAAAGAGACTATGGAGAAGCTCAATATCATCAGTCAGAGCAAGACCAGGGACCATCAGTTGCTTATAAGCAAGTTCAAGTTGAAGCTGAAGAAAATGAAAATGAGTCCATGAGAGCCAAAATATGACCTCAAGTATACCCTACCTGAATGTAAAGACCATACCAAAGGTAGATAAGATACAATGAACAATAATGAACGATGACCAGATGAGTTATGGGATGACATCAGGACACGATTTGTAAAGAAAGCAACAGGTCATTTAAAAGACTGGAAATCAAGACAAGACCAAAATGGATGTCCAGAGAAACTCTAAACTTGCTCTTGAATACAGAGTAGCTAAAGTGAAAAGGAGGAAATGATGAAGAGCCGAACAGAAAATTTCACAGGGAAGCTTGAGAAAACAAAGTAAAGTATTATAATAAAATGTGCAAAGACCTGGAATTAGAAAAACAAAAGGGAAGAACACACTCAACATTTCTCAAGCTGAGCATACTGAAGAAAAAACTCAAGCCTCAATTTTCAAGACTGAAGGATTCTATGGGAAAATATTGAAAGATGTAGGAAGCATCAAAAGATGATGGAAGGAATGAACAGAATCACTGTTCCAAAAAGAATTGGTCTATATGCAACCATTTCAGGAGGTAGCATATGACCAAGAACTGATGGTATTGAACGAAGAACTCCAAGCTGCACTGAAGGCTTTTGTGAAAAACAAGGGTCCATGAACTGACAGAATACCAATTGAGATGTTTCAACAAATGGAAGTAATGCTGGATGTGCTTACTTGTCTATGCCAAGAAATTTGGAAGACTGGAAGAGATTGTTTGTTTTCATTCTGAAGAAAGGTGATCCAGTAGAATGTGAAAATTATCAAACTATAATTAATACCACACGGAAGTAAAATATTGCTGAAGATTATTCATAAATAGTTACAGCACTTCATTCACAGAGAACTGCCAGAAATTCAAGCTGGATTCAGAAGAGGATGTGGAACAAGGAATATCATTGTTAATGTCAGATGGGTCTTGGGTGAAAGCAGAGAGTACCAGAAAGATGTTTTTCTGTGTTTTATTGATTATGCAAACACAGTGGACTGGTGATCATAACAAATTATGGGTAACATTGTTAAGCATGGGAATTCCAGAACACTTAATTGTGCTCATGGGGAACCTGTACATAAACCAAGAGGCAGTTTTTTTTGAACAGAACAAGGGTGTACTCTGTGGTTCAAAATCAGGAAAGGTGTGTGCCAAGGGCGTATCCTTTTACCATACTTACTCAATGTTATGCTGAGCAAATTATCTGGGAAGCTGGGCTGTATGAAGCAGAATGGGGCATCAGGATTGGAGGCAGACTCATTAAAACCTGTGATATGCAAATGACACTATCTTGCTTGCTGAAAGCAAAGAGGACTTGAAGTGCTTACTGATGAAGATGAAAGACTGTAACCTTCAGTATGGATTACACCTGAACATAATGAAAGCAAAAATCCTCACAGCTGGACAGTAAGCAACATCATGATAAATGGAGATAACACTGAAGTTATCAAGGATTTCATTTTACTTGGATCCACAATCAACACCCATGGAAGCAGCAATCAAGAAATGAAATAGTGTGTTGCGTTGGGAAAACAGTTGCAAAAGACCTCTTTAAAGTGTTCAAAAGCAAACATGGCACTGATGCAAACTGTGGTATTATTTTCAGTTGTCTCATATGCATGTGAAATCTGGACAATGAATAAGGAATACCAAAGAAGAAGTGATGCCTTTGAATGATAGTGTTCATGAAGAATATTGAATATACCAGAAAAATGAACAAATCTGTCTTGGTAGTACAGCCAGAATATCCCTTAAAAGGGAGTATGAGAAGACTTTGTTTCATGTACTTTGGACATGTTATCAGGAGAGATTAGTCCCTGGAGAAGGACATCATGCTTATAAAGTAGAGGGTCATCAAAAAAGAGGAAGATCCTCAATGAGATGGATTGACACACTGTCTGCAACAAAGGGCTCAAACAGCAGTGATCATGAGGATGGATCAGGACTGGGTTTTGTTTCATTCTGTTGTATATACAGTCACTGTGAGTTGACTCTGACTCGACAGCACCTAACAACAGCAATTTTATCTTGTGCAGTCTTGAGTAGTATCACCACTATGAAGATACTGTACCATCACCACATGACTCTCTTGTGTTATCCTGTATAGACACACCCACCTACCAACCATCTCTACCTTTGGCAACCACTAATCTGTTCTCCATCTGTTATTTCATGAGTGTTACATAAATGGAATTCTTCCTTTTAATTGATGAGTTGTGTTGTTGTTGTTATGTGCTGTTGAGTCATCTCCAACTCATAGCGATCCCTCCTTGGATTTCCGAGGCAGTATCACCATGGAAGTATATTGCCCAATCTTCCTTCCGAGGAGTGGCTGGTGGGTTTGAATTGCCAATCTTCTGGTTAGCAGTCAAGTGCCTTAGGCATATGCCACAGTTGAGCCATTTGCCCATTGAAGGACTTTTGGGTAGTGTTCCAGTTTGGGGTTATGATAAATAAAGGTAAAACTACTCCAAACATATATGTATGTATTCCTGCATTAAAATAAGTCTTAGTTTTTCTGGGATAAATGCTGAAGATGGTGGTAAATGCCATCGGTGGTATTCTAGCTTTTTATGTTCATTTTCCCAATATTCCAGTCCTATTCTGCACATCCTAATAAAACAGCACTACTTGTGTTGTTTCCTCTTCCTCTCTCATTTCTAATTGTTTTATGGAAGTTTGCATATTTATTATTAAAATCTGCCTGCAATCACTTTTTGATTATAGACAGATAATAGAGGTGAATGAATGGAGGTAAAACTAAGCAAACAGAGACTATTTCATCAATCCTGTCCCAATAAAATATGATTCCTCTTTCCTTTAAACCTGAATTTTCTTTGCTAAACTTCCCATATGAACTTCTTATATGAAACCTACACTCTTCTATAGTCTTATAGATGCATCTTTGCCCTATTCCTCCATTAAAACAATAAAGTCTCTGAAGCCAGAAATCATTTGATATTAATTTTAAATCCTCTTAGGCACCAAGTATAGTGTTTGTGTTATCACATTACAGAAGTATTACAGAATCTTCACTATTGAATGAATGAAAGAATTAACTATATCTGCCCTAATAGAGCTCACGGTCTAACTAGGAAACCAGGATGTTATATTTATGTTAAAAAAATAATAAATCCATATGGCTGAGTAGCAAAGGTTAATAGGAGCAAATAAGTGAGCAGTCCCTTCTGGATAGTTGGGGAGCATTTCCTAAAGCAGGTTATGTTTGAAAAAAACCTCAGATAAGTAGAACTCATAAAAGTAGAAGGAATCCTTTATTGGTAGCCATTATTTAAAGAACAACATATAGGTTGATCTCATTCTTTGTAACTGCTGGATAGCATTCCATAATATGGATGTACCATAATTTATTTAAAAAAATCTCTGTAAATAAATATTTAGGCCTACATAGGATTAAGTTTGGATACATGTTACAGAAAACCCTAACAACAACATCTTAAACACAAGATAAGCTCCCTGAGTGGCACAGTAGTTTACTATCGACTGCAAACTTAAAGGTTGGCAACTCAAACCCACCCAGTGGTGCTGCAGGTGCAAGCCTTGCCAATCTGCATAGTTCTATCTGTAACACGTGGTTACCATGAGTCAGAAACAATAGCAACAGGTAAACACAATATATTCCCATGTGAAAAAGCCCAAAGGTGGACAATTTAGTGTTAGTATGTGGATTTCACATATTAAGGAGCTCTGGTAGCACAGTGCCTAAGGCACTTGACTGCTAACCAGAAGGCTGGTGATTCAAACTCACCAGTCACTCCTCGGAAGGAAGATTGGACAATCTACTTCCATAGTGATACCGTCTTGGAAACCCAAGGAGGGGTCACTATGAGTCAGTCGGACTTGAGGGCACATAACAACAACAACATGTGGATTCCATGAACATCAAACACCAGAGTCTATTTTTCAGCTCTATCAGTCTTAGCATATGGCTTCTATATCCAAGTTGCCACATGAGCCTAACCAACATACCTTTTTATAGGCAGCTGGAAGGGGGAAGGAAAAACAAAATGGCCCATCTCCCAAATAAGCTAGCTTCCTTTATGTGGCCTTCCAGGAAGTTTTAAACAACACTTCTGTGTATGTCTCAGTGGCCAGACGTCAGTCATATGGCCATGCCTATCTGCAAGGGAAGCTGGAGAATGTGGTCTTTTACATGTGTGCATTTCTGTCTTGGATAAAATTACGGTTTTGCAACCAAAAAAGAAGTTGGAATATTGGGTGACAACTGGCATTGAGAGAGCAAAACTGACATTTTGCCCCCTCAGTTATGAAGAAGTATGCCCATGAAGCTCTATGGTCAGGAAAAAGAAAAGAAAAGAAGCACTTTATACCCCGACCTTAACTAAATGAACAAAATAGAAGAAACTTAGATTGTATTCTTGTAAATTACTGACTCCCTAACGAAACAGAATACCAGAAAGTTGTTTACCTGTGTTTTATTGACTATACAAAGGCATTTGACTGTGGGGATCATAACAAATTATGGATAACTTTGAGAAGACTGGGAATTCCAAAACACTTAATTGTGCTCATGAAGAACCTGTACATAGATCAGGAGGCAGTTGTTCAAACAGAACAAGGGTCTAAAATCAGGAATGGCATCCATCAGAGTTGTATCCTTTCATTATACTTACTCAATCTTTATGCTGAGGAAATAATCCAAGATGTTGTACTTAATGAAGAACATGCAACATCAGGATTGAAGGAAGACTCATTAACAACCTGCAATATGCAGATGACACACCTTGCTGAGAGTGAAGAAGACTTGAAGCACTTACTGATGAAGATCAAAGACTACAGCCTTCAGTACAGATTACACATCAACATAAAAAATTCTCACCACTGAAACATTATGATAAATGCAAAAGGATTTCATTTTATTTGGATCCACAATCAGTGCCCCTGGTAGTTAAGTTATGTGTCAATTTGGCTGGGCCTGGTTGAGTGGCTGGGCAGCTGGATGTAGTATCCCCCATGATGACGCTGGTAATCAACTCCATGGTGGAATCTACTGTGAACAGCTGAGAAGCTACCTTAGGATGTGGTCTGCTTCCAGTATGTAAGAAGATGCTTCAAGAAAGGTCTTGGAGCTTTTTTGGCACATCTGGACTCTGCATTTGGCCGAGTCTTCATCTCAGTGGCCTCCCATGCTGTCTTCTGATCTTGAGACTGTTTCTGGACTTGAACTAGTGTCCTGCCATGTTGCTTGATAATCTTGGGACTGTGCCATTTTATTTGTCAACCTTGGGTCTGTCAGCCTCAGCAGCCAGCAGCTGCTTGAGTTAAGAGTAGCCTTCAGCTTCAGTGGGCCAGAAGCAAGCCCAAGGTTGAGAGGCCTTCACCCAGTCCCTAGAGCTGCACTTTGAACTTAGACTTCTAGCCTCCTAAACTGTAAGAGAATAAATCCCTGTTTGTTAAAGCTGCCCATTTGTGATATTTTCTGTTAGAATAGCAGTAGAGGACCAACACAACACCTATGGAAGCAGCAGTTGAGAAATGAAACAACATAATTGCATTGAGCAAATCTCCTGCAAAAGACCTCTTTAATGTGTTTAAGAGCAAAGATGAAGACTAAGGTGCGCCTGACCCAACCCATGGTATTTTCAGTAGCTTCATATGAATGTGAAAGCTGGACAATGAATAAGAAAGTATGCAGAAGAATTGATACTCTTGGATTTTGGTGTTGGCAAAGAATATTGAATGTACTATGGGCTGCTAGAAGGAACAAATCTGTCTTGGAGGAAGTACAGCAGAATACTCCTTAGAAGAGAGAATGGCCAAACTTCATCTCACGTATTTTGGTCACATTGTCAGAAGGGATCAGTCCCTGGAGAAAGATATTATGCTGAGTAAAGTAGAGGGTCAGTGAAAAAGGGGAAGACCCTCAATGAGATGGATTGACACAGTGGCTGCTATGACAGATTCAAACATGGGAACAATTGTGAGGATGCTCCAGGATCATTTGTTCTGTTGTACAGAGGTTGCCTGTTCATTGAAGCCAATTTGATGGCATCTAACCTAATCTAACCCAAACAACCTCTATTCCTGATTTTTATACTACTACTATGATCATCTTGTCTGTGTTCCCACCATGAACAGACTCACTGTAACCTTGTAACCCTGTGTGTTGGTTGGTTTGTTTCTTTGTTTAATGCTTGTTTTATTTTAAAAATCAGCAAGCTTATTTCTCTTCTTCTCTTTTTTAAAAAAATTTATTATGATTTGGGTGAAAATTTACAGAGCAAATTCATTTTCCATACAGCAGTTCATGCACATTTTGTTTCATGACATTGCCTGAAATTCCCCACAATGTAACAGCTCTCTTCCCAAACTTGCTCCCTATAGTTACCTCTTCTCTGTATCAAGCCTTACCTTCGACTATAGATTCCCTTACAGAACTTCGGGAGTAAACTATTTATTTTTTTTGTTAATGCTTCAGTTCCTCTACTTCTTTTCTTAGAGACACAAGATTATTTCTAGTTTTCACTATTATAAATCATGCTGCAGTTAAGAATGTATAAATGCCTCCTGTGTACATGGTAAAAGTTTTCAAACACAGCTATCCAGAAAAGGGCTAGGGCAAATAATCATGCACATTTCTAATATAGTCTATCAAATTGCTATCCAAAGAACTATTGTTATTGTGTTGTTGTTAGGTACTGTCAAGTTGGTTCCAACTCATAGCAACCCTGTGTACAACAAAATGAAATGGTGCCCAATGAACAGTTGCTATATTTGAGCCCATTATTTCAGCCATTGTTTCAGTCTATCATTGAGGGTCTTCTCTTTTCTGATGACCCTCTATTTTACCAAGCATGATATCCTTCTCCAGGGACTGGTCTTTCCTGATAACATGTCTGGAATATGTGAGATGAAGTCTCACAATCCCTGCTTCTAAGGGGTATTCTGGCTGTAACCTCTTCCAAGACAGATTTTTTCCTTCTCCCGGAAGTCCATGATATATTCAATATTCTTTGGTTACATCATAATTATGAGGCATTAATTCTTCTTTAGTCTTCTTTATTCATTGTGTAGCTTTCACACGCATGTAAAGCTATTGAAAACACTGTGGCTTGGTGTCTCACCTTAGTCTTCAAGTTACATCTTTGCTCTTAAACACTTTAAAGAGATCATTTGCAGCAGATTTGCTCAATGCAATATGTTGTTTCATTTCTCGACTGCTGCTTCCATGGGTGTTGATTGTGGATCCAAATAAAATGAAATCCTTGATAATTTCAAAATTTTCTCCATTTATCATGGTGTTGCTTAGTGGCTCAGTTGTGAGGATTTTAATTTTTGTTATTTTGAGGGGTAAACCATACAGAAGGCTTGGATCTTCATCAGTGAGTGCTTCAACTCCTCTTTGCTTTCAACAAGCAAGGTTGTGGCATCTGCGTAGTGTAGGTTGTTAGTCTTCCTCCAATTCTTGCTGCATTCTTCTTCATATAGTCCAACTTCTCAGATTAGTTGCTCAGTGTGCAGATTGAGTATGGTGAAAGGATACAATCTTGACACATACCTTTCCTGATTTTAAACCACACATTTTCTCCTTGTTCTGTTCAAATGGCTGCCTCTTGCTCTATGTACAGGCTCCTCATAAGCACAACTAAATGTTTTGGAATTCACATTCTTTGAAATGTTACCCATACTTTGTTATGATCCACACAGTTGAATGTCTTTGCATAGTGACTAAAACCCAGGAAAACATCTTTCTGGTGTTCTCTGCTTTCAGGCAGTTTCCCTGTTTATGAACTGCTGTAACCATTTTAGACTTTTCTTCATTCTCAACTTGAACTTGTATATGAGCAATGGATAGTCTGTTCCACAGTCAGACTCTGGTCTTATTCTGAATGATGATATCAAGATTTTCCATGGTCTCTTTTCACAGATGTAGTCTATTTGATTCCTGTCTATTCTTTCTAGCGAGGTCCATGTGTATAGTCACAGTTTATGTTCTGAAAAATGGTATTTGCAAAATTCTATCATGCAATCTCTAATGTCACAAATGTATCTAATGTCACAAATGTATCTAATGTCACAAAGGCCATATTTTCCAACTACTGATCCTTCTTGTTTCCAACTTTTGTATTCCAATCACCAGTAATTACCAATGCATCTTAATTGCATGTATGATCAATTTCAGACTGTAGAAGTTGGTAAAAATCTTCAGTTTCTTCATCTTTGGCATTAGTGGTTGGTGTATAACTTTGAATAATAGTCATATCAACTGGTCTTCCTTGTAAATGTATGGATATTATCCTATCACTGACAACATTGTACTTCAGAATAGATTTTGAAATGTTCTTTTTGAAAAGGAATACAATGCTGTTTCTGTTCAATTTGTCATCCCAGGCATAGTAGACCATATGATAAGACACGCACACACAAATACACACAGACAAATACTTAGATGCATAACTAGTGAAATCTAGGTAAATTCTATGGATTATACCAGTTTCTTGGTTTTGATATTATACAAGAGTTGTATAAGATGTTAACATGGGGGGGGGGATGCTGAGAGAAAGGTACACAAGACTTCCTCGTACATTTGTTTACAACATCATGTATCTATAATTATTTCCAAATAAATGGTTTTAAACAGAAGGATTTAAAAGAGCTCTGGTGGTGTAGTGCCTAAGGCACCTGACTGCTAACCAGAAGGCTGGCTGTTCAAACCCACCAGCCACTCCTCGGAAGGAAGACTGGGCAATCTGCTTCCAAAGAAATACCACCTCGGAAACCCAAGGAGGGGGTCGTTATGAGTTGGATTTGATGTGATGGCAGTGACTTTGGTTTTTTTTTTTTTTTTTTAAATAATAATAATGAAAGATAGTGTGGAGGGAGAGGAAGATCTTAAATGCCTAGATAAGAAGTTTGTCTCTAATTTCATAGTCAGTGAGTAGTTATAGAAGATTTTTAGTACAGAATTGACAAGATGAGTGGTGTGATTTAGGATTATTATGTGGCAGGTAGGATGGAAGATGAATGAGGAGGAAGAGAGAGAGAGAGCAGGAAGGCCAGCTAGCAGTATATTGTTCAGGCTATCTTTCCTTTAAATACTCATCTTGTTTAAGCTGTAAGGTTGAACAAAACTAGTAGCTGTTTGAATGGAAAATGGAAGCCAGGAAAGTCATTCATTCAAAGATGTTTACTAATTGCATATTTGTGCTAGACAGATGAGGTCTCCATTTTCAAGTGCCTGCAGGGGGTAGGTCTGATAATAAGTCAAAAATGATATAAGATTGATTTCAGGTAGTGCAGATTTCTATGAAGAAAATGAAACTGGATTTTAGCTAGAGACTTGGGAGTCAGGTTCTTTAGATAAGGTGGCCAGGAAAGAATCTGTGAAGACTAGAGACTCTAGCTTATACCTCAGTGATGAGAAGGAACTAGCTAACCAGAAGTTCGAAAGTTTCAGAGAAGAGTGTTCCAGACAACAGGGAATAGTAAATGGAAAGGCCCTGAAGTGACTAAGTAGGCTTTAAGCCTCAGTACCTGGGAAGACAGGAGTAGCATTAAACCAGAGGAGTTGCATTGAAGCCCTAGTTGGCAGCGTTGTGCTGTGGAACAGATGGTAAATTTAATTTGGGATAGGCTGAGCTTGAGGGGATGGCCAAAACATACAGGAGGAGATGAAATGGAGCCAGGGGGAAGGGGTGGCAGCGGGGTTGAGGGAAGTTACTTATTTTAGAGTAGAGGGATCTGGGTAGGGAAGAAGGAACTATCAGGCAGGGAAGTGTTGAAATATAAGTTGTGAGGCTAAAGGATATAATAAGGAGGGTGATCAGTTGTGAGCAATAGTGCTGGCATTGGTGCTCAAAGGGAAAGATGGGAGAACATGTTTTACTCAGTCATGTTGTTAGAGAAGAAGAAAAAAGATAAAGAAAGATATAAAGAAAATTTCAAGTTAAAAGGAAGGAAGTGGATAAAGGCATGGGCTGAATGACTCTGATGTTCTTAAAGAAGTTTTAGATAACGCCTTTCCCCACTGTTACTGGGAAAAATTGGGCATTACTTGTAACTGACTCTCAGAATTGTTGAGTATGTTTGATGATGGCAGGAATAGTGCCTTCTCATCATCAGGGATGATGAGGAGAAGCTAATCAGATTTGAAATTGGGTTTGAAATAAGATCCATGCAAACAACTGGTAATTGACTTTACTTGAACTTCCTTCTCCATTTGTCTGCCCAGTGTTGCCTATTCAGCTGTTGTGGTAGTTAAGGTTGTATGTCAACTTGGCTAGGCCTGGTTGATCTGGTGGTAGTTATTCCCCATGATGAGACTGGCAATCAACTCCATGGTGGGATCTACCACAAGCAGTTGGGTAGCTGCTTTAGGGATGTGGTCCTCTTCTCGTATATAAGCAGCAGCTTTGGGAATGGTCTCTAGCTTATGGCACACTTGAACCCTGCCTGTAGCCGAGTCGTTGTTCAGCAGCCCGCCATGCTCTGCTGATCCTGAGACTTTTAATGGACCTGGCTGCTGTGTGGTTTGGTAACATCAGGACTATGCCTTTTTACTTGTCAACCTTGGGCTTGTCAGTCTTAGCAGCCAGCAGCTAAGTGAAGAAAAGCTTCCAGCTCCAGTGGGCCGGGAGCAGGAGGCAGAGCTGAAGCCCAAGGTTGACAGGCTTTCACCCAGCCCCTAGAGCCTAGCACTTTGAACTTGGACTTAAAACCTCCAAACTGTAAGTGAATAAACTCCTGTTTCTTCAAACCATTCCATTTGTGGTATATTCTCGTCAGAGTGGCACTAGGTAACCAGAACAGCTGTCCATATACACCACTCACATGTGTCCACAGTACTAAAAACAATACTTAATATTTATTTAGTGATTACTATGGGCCAGCCATTATGCTAAGTATTTTAGATATGTTACCTCATGTGATGCTTACAACAGTTCTTATTTTGCAGATGCGGAATACTGAGGTTTAAGCTTATAACATTTTCCATTTCATATAGCTGATAAGTGGCAGAGCAGAAACTCAAATGCAAATTTGTTTCATTCCAAAACTCAGTATACAAGCAGTCTCTAATGTCTGACTTAGGACAACTCCTACTTGCCCTTTTGTTTTGTAAATCTGCCCTCACTTTGAAATAAATGAACCAACCCCTCCTAAAAAAACCAAACTCACTGTCATCAAGGGTTTCCAAGGCGGTATCACCATGGAAATAGATTGCCCAACCTTCCTTCTGAGGAGTGGTTGGGGGGTTTAGAATCCCCAGCCTTCTCGTTAAGCAGTCAAATGCCTTAGCCACTACACCATCAGAGTTCTCAAACCAACCCCTACTTGCAACAAATTAATCACAATTACCTTTACTTCCTGCATGTGCAGCTTTTAAATCACTGAAAAGCCTTCCCACCTTGTCTTGCACAAAACCAAAAAAAAAGAAAAGAAATAAAACAAACTTACTGCCATTGAGTCCATTCTGACTCATAGTGAACCCCTTTGGGTTTCCAAGGTCGTAAATCTTTACAGAAGTAGATTGCCAGTCTTCCTTCCTCAGAATGGCTGGTGGGTTTGAACCACCAGCCTTTTGGTTAGCAGTCAAATGCCTTAAGTACTACACCAGCAGAGCTCCATTTTCTTGCACTAAATTAAGGATAAATAACTGTATGCACCTGTTCTGACTTAGCTACAAATTCTTAAAGACATAGTAAGGAACAGATCTCCTTCATCCCCTAGCGACTGCCTGCACTATCTGCCATTCTCTTTAGCATTCTCATGGCTTTCAATGGAAGCTTCCTGAGGGCTAGGGCCTGTTGTTGTTGTTGTTATGTGCCATCAAGTCGGACCCTACTCATAGCGACCCCTCCTTGGTTTCCGAGGCAGTATCACTGAGGAAGTAGATTGCCCAATCTTCCTTCCGAGGAGTGGCTGGTTCATCTAATTCCTTTTTCCGAGGTAGTATCACTACGGAAGTAGATTGCTCCATTTTCCTTCTGAGGAGTGGCTGGTGGGTTTGAACCGCCAGCCTTCTGGTTAGCAGTCAAATGCCTTAGGCACTACGCTACCAGAGCTCCTTCCTCTTTCTGATACTGCCTCAGAAACCCAAGGAGGGGTTGCTATGAGTCGGATCCGACTCGACAGCAGTTTTTTTTGGTTCCAGTCCATAGTCATGCACTTTGCAAAAGCAATTTGTGCTTCAGTCTCCTAACACACAATAATGAACATTTTTGTTTGCAAGGCACTAAAAATATATATGAAGATGTGCTTTAAAGAAGCTGATGTTCTAATATTTCAGTGGACCATCATATTTTAAGGCCAAGCTTCACAGCAAGGGCCTGCCCTGATTTCCTCAAGTGATCTGGTCACTCAGTTTTCTCTGGGCTCTTATGGCATTTTATTTATATCCTTGTTACTGCACTTACCAAAATTTATGATAAATTAACCATTTGCATATTGGTCTCCTTCATTAATTATGAACTCTAAAGGTCATGGACTATGTCTTATTCATCTCTGCTTAGTAAATGCTGAATAAGTTAGTTGATGAAGGAATGGACTAAAGAAAAAGGCAAGCAAAGGGATATACAGAATCTTCGGTATTTTCCAGATTACCTAAACTGAACACAGACATATGAGCAGATCACAAGACCCTCCCAATTAGATTGTGCCTTAATCATCATTAGCTTTTTGTATGGTACATAGAAGGCTCTCAAAAATTATGTTGAATTGAAATGAAACTGAAAAAAAAAATATTGAAATCTGGGACTAAGAAGAGAAGTGAGATTTGACTGTCCCTTTTGCTCTCAATCATATTGAGAACAGCCTGAAAAGATAAAGTTTTCTTAGTCTGCTATAGGATTTCTTGAAAATAATCACCCAAATCATTTTTGTAATCTGATGATTTTTTTTGACTTAGAGACAGCAAAGTGTAGCAGAAAGAACAATTGTCTTAAAATTAGACAAAATTTAGCTGAAGTCATGTGTTGCTTCTTGCTGTGCATATGGTCTTGAGCAAGTCACTTGGCCTCTCTGAACCTTTTTTCACCTGTAGGGTGTGGGTAATTCTATCTTCCAAAGATGCTGTGAGGATGAAATTAGTTTGTTGAAAACACTTTAAGTGCCTTACAAACAGAAGGCATTATTACTGAGTTCCTCTCCACCCTTGAAAAAGAGAATAACTAGAAAACATATTGCAATACTTCATTAAAATATAAACACCAGTAAGATTTTGCTGTGTGGAACAATAAAGAGTTACTTACAACTGTAGTAACCCAGGAAGGAGATGAAAAAAAGGATCGGTTATGGAGCGGTAATATATTATTTTGCTGGTTCATGGACCTGTACTTGGGAAACACTGCTCTAGTGGGAGTCTAAATATTTGACTTACATGGTGGCTGCATTATTTATTAGAAGACTTAATGGAACCTATTGCTTAGAGTGGGATACCCCTCCCAGAACAGGCTGGGAAAATCTCCAGGATGCCAGCCAGGGCACTGAGGAGAGTTTCCAAGGACTTAGGCCACTGCTACTCCCTCCCTGGAAAAGAATGCAAAGTGCAGCTTCCATCCCAGATCCAGGCCATATGCTCCATTAACCATTGTAGGCGGCTTGCCCAGTTGTTATTTTAATAAACCTGGTTGTGCTCCTCAATTTCCCTTAGAGGGCCCATTGGGCATGCCAGTACTGGTAGAACCTTGAGTTTCCCCTCTGGTTGACCCAGGAGTTATTTGATGAAAGTTCTGCCCATAGTATTAGTGCTGGCTTATGAAGCCTGGCTTTCTTGCCATTGTAACGGGTGTTGCAACCCTTGGTCTCTGTGGAGCAGGCCAACAACAGCAGAGTAAAGTTGATGTGGATTTTGAGGGCGTTATGGGGAGATGACATTTCAGGAGAGAATTATTAATTTAAATCTATTGCTTTTCTCTTAAGTCAGGAGCATGGCAGAATAGAAAGTAACAATAAGCAATACTGTCTTTATGTTAACCATTATCCAAATGTGTATTTTTCATACTTTATCGAGTCTATTTCCATTGTATTTGAGTAGAATTTTCAGGAGAGTATTGCTTTCATCAGGCCTTGGGTAGAACCTCAAGAGTTTGTTAGTATTTTAATTTCCTGAGAGAAATAACATCTTTAGATTCCTGTTCATTTTTTGAATTGTTTAGTTCATGCCATGGTGTTCTTAACATCATCTGGGAAAAGGTTACCAGGAAGATTTACATTTGGAAGATCTGGATAATCTTCAAATACATCTGAAGCAAACAACGGCCCCCTCCTGTGTTGCCTCACCCATGCGTCACTAGGAGAAACAGCAGTATTGGAAAAAAAAAAAAAAAAAAAATGCTGCTGCCTGTGACCACTATACCCACAGAAAAGGAGTGGGAGAGAAAATAACCATGTGATGGATCAAATCATTCCACCCCCTGCCTTGAGCTGCCTTTTATAGGAGCCAACTTTCCCCCTTGGGTCCTTGGGAGATGCTTAATTTTAATTGACTCAGAGTAGTTCTACTTTATGTTTTGAAACCACACAGAAATGGGAAGTAAGTTAAAGAGTTCCACTCCTGCCTCTACCTCCCACATACAGATACACACAAACAAACCCAAGGTACGCAACAACCTTAAAACAGAATCTTGGGCTGGCACCAGAGGGGCTCTGTAGTTCCAATAGACTCCTTAGAAGTTAGGTGAACCCTACCCACACAGAATGGAATTGTCCTGCAAACTTTGCCCTGTGAGCTACCCATTGGGGATATTTCACTAAATTGGATTTCTCCCCTTCATAAATAATTTTCAAATGATATAAAGTGGCCACATTAGTGGAGAAGACAGTGTACAGTAGAAACTTCATTGCTTGGAAATGAATGCTTTTGCTTTTGTGAGGACGGGGCACTAAATGTTTCTTCCCAGTTCTCAACAGAGCTTCTCTGTCACTGGGTTCCATTTTTCATTTTCTGCCTTCCACGTCTTTGTGTTTCACAGCCCATGGAATCTTGGCTTCAGAGAAATAAATGGACCCAAGAGAGAGTTATATTTTAAGAAACAGAATGATGATCACTCACATTTTAAGTTAATAATAAAATTCGAATGTAATTGGCCAGATCCTCCCAGCAGGGAGTGTGTGCAACCTGTCCTTTGGCCAGCGTGAGAGCTTGGCACTTCTGTGGCATAAAGCAGGCCACCCTCATGCATTCAAGGAGGAACCCATTTAGGATCCTGTGGCAAAGAGAAGATTAAACACTGGGGAACTTCTGTGAACAGAAAGATCACATGAGGGCTATGAAGGTGGAAGCAGAGCTGAAGGGGTCTTTGTAGTATCATATGAATTGTGGAACATCAGGGGGCATATCTATCCTGCCTTTGAGCTCTGGTGATGCAGTGGTTGAAGCAGCTGGCTGCTAACCAAAAGGTTAGTTGTTTTAACTCAACAGCTGCTCTGTGGGAGAAAGATGAGGCAGTCTGCTTCCATAAAGGTTTATAGCCTTGGAAACCTCACGAGGCAGTTCTACTCTGTCCTATAGGGTTGCTATGAGTCAAACTGATTTGGTGGCAGTGTGTTTGGTTTTGGTGTGTTCAATCTTACACCCTTCTAACTACTGCCCTCCCTGCCTTTTCCCTTTCACAGTGAAGAATTTGAAAACAGTTTGTATCCTTAGGGTCTTACTTCTTCACCTCCCATTTATTTATTCCCTGATCTATTTCTCTCCAG
Organism: Orycteropus afer afer; assembly: GCF_000298275.1. Classification (NCBI taxonomy): domain Eukaryota; kingdom Metazoa; phylum Chordata; class Mammalia; order Tubulidentata; family Orycteropodidae; genus Orycteropus; species Orycteropus afer. The sequence continues at coordinate 1,965,716 of NW_006921836.1, forward strand.
CTCTACCTCTTTCCCTGCACAAACTACTCTCATCAAGATTACTAATGCTTTCCTCATTGCTTTTAAAAACTAAAGCAAAACAATAGAAGCCTTGGAGTTGTTTTATTTAACCTTTCTGCATCATTTACTCTGTCTTCTGTGACACCACTTTGATTTTTTTTTTTATCTTCCTTCTGTGGTTCCTCTTTAGTCTAAGAAATCTTGGTGTTCCATTCCATAGGGCCCCCTCCATAGCTCCCTCTTCTTACCCTACCTATTCTCCCTGGGGAATTCCAAGCATTTTCATGGCTTCAAACATCATATGTCAACAATTCTCAAATCTGTGTTATTAGCTCAGTTCTCTTCCCTTAGCTTCAGACTGAATACATCCCTTCTCTTTCGAACGTTTCTCCTCTCACCTCATCTTTTCTTGGTAAATGGCATCATGAGACTCTGAGGCACCTGAACCAGAAAACCTGATACCATGTTAATAGCTTCCTAAATGGTCTCCCCACCGTGTCCAATATTGTCCCCATGTGGTCTTTTCATATAATAGCCAGATTTGATTTTAATGAATAATTCGGATCCTATCAGTGCTTTCTTAAAACATTCCAATGACTTTCTATCACATTTAGAATGAACTCCAAATTTCTCACCATGGCCTACAGAACTGCATGATCTGACCCCTGCTGTTCTCTCTATCCTGTCTCTTACCACTTCTCCCTTGTTTGCTTGGTTCCAATGACTTTGACTTTCTTTCCATCCCTCAGCCACCTCAGGTGCTTTTGTTGTCTTTTTTCCTGGAATATTCCAACTCCAGGTCTTTGCATTAGTGGCTCCTTCCTTTGTGGTTGGCCCCAATGTCACCTTCTTAGATCTCTCGATTATCCAAGTGAATTCAGCACTCTGTCCCTGCCCCCATTGTTGTTTTGTTTTATACATCGAAATTTTCACTCTCTGAAATTATCTTGTTTGTTAATGTCTTCATTGTGACTCTTAGTAAAATATAGCGTAGTGCCTAAGGCACTTGACTGCTAACCAGAAGGCTGGCGGTTCAAACCCACCAGCCACTCCTCTGAAGGAAGGTTGGGCAATCTACTTTCGTAGTGATCCGGCCTCGGCAACCCAAGGAGGTGTCGCTATGAGTCGGGTCCGACTCTATGGCCCGTAACAACAACATCGGAATTTTCATTCTCTGAAATTATCTTGTTTGTTAATGTCTTCATTCTCACTCTTTCTAAAATATAACCTCTATGGAAATGCATTTATGTTTGTTTATTGCTATATCCCTGTTACTTTGAAGAGTGCCTGGTACATCGGAGGTGATTGATAAACATTTTTTAAATGGGGGGCAGGGAAGAGCAAAGAAACAGTATCCTTAGATCCTGAGTTTCAGCTAGACTGACTACTTAGTTTCCTGAACTACACACAGTGCACATTCTACTTCCTCTGTTTATAATGTTCTCTCTCTCTTTTTTCTGTTCAACTCCTACTTATCCTTTAGTACTTGACTTTAATGTCATCTCTTTAAGGAAGATCTGTTTGATATGATGATTTAAAGTTTAAAGCATTCACTGGATTCCATACTATTCCATACATGCCCTCATCTGAGCATACATGCAATTGGCATGCATTGTTGGTTCACCTATTTGTCTCTTTTACCAGACTAGCTTCTGGCAGGAATGGTGTTTTATTTGTCTTTGTGTCTCCAGTCAAGTAAGAATCTATACAAATACACTCTAGAAATTCTGTTTAAAGAATTATTTTGGTGAATAATCAATCATAGAATCCTTTAAATTAGCTGTTTCCCATTTCTCCACTTGCCAAGTTTTAAGATTTTAGGTACTGAGGTTTTTAAAACATAGAAGCATACATAAATTTACTTACAGAAAAAGTTCATATCCCCTCTAAATTTTTCCATAGTATGAATGTTGTTGTTGTTGTTGTTGTTATGTGCCATCGAGTCGGACCTGACTCATGAGACCCCTCCTTGGATTTCTGAGGTGGTATCACTACAGAAGTAGATTGCCCAACCTTTCTTCCAAGAAGTAGCTGGTAGGCTTGAACCTCCAGCCTTCCGGTTAGCAGTCAAACGCCTTAGGCACTATGCTACCAGAACTCCCCCTCATCTATATGTTGTCGTTGTTGTTGTTATGTGCCATCAAGTTGGACAAGACTCATAGCGACCCCTCTTTGGGTTTCCCAGGCAGTATCACTACGGAAGTAGATTGCCCAACCTTCCTTCTGAGGAGTGGCTGGTGGGTTTGAACTGCCAGCCTTCTGGTTAGCAGTCAAGTGCATTATGCACTATGCTACCAGAACTCCTACAGCATGAATAGTAACATTTAATATAATACCTATAATTTGTTGTCTATTATATGCCATGTATCTCTGATATAGACTGTCTTATTCACAAGTAACTCTTCGAAGTATAGATTTTATTATTCTCATTTTACATTTGGAGAAACTAAAACTCAGGTGTAGCAATCTATTCAAGCTCATACAGCTAGTAAAACAAAGCTGGAATTTGAATCCAGGTCTCTGATTTCTAAGCCCAAGCTCTTTCTGCTACACCATGCTGCCCCCTACGGGACAAGCCCACAAATCAGAACTATTCATTAAAAATATCAATTATTAATATTGTGAAGCTTGTAAAATTGGAGCATCTTATGAAGTTACAGAATCAAAAAAGATGCTTTGAATGGTCATTATTTTAATTGACTAAAAGAAATAGCATTAGCTTCAACATATCCTAGGCAAGAGTGTTATATAGTGTTATATTTTGCTTTTGAATAGTATGCATTCTCTCTGCTTTAAGTACAGAGGTGTTTTCTAGAAATCTGTGTTAACTGGTCATATTTTTACTCACCAGCCACTCCTCGGAAGGAAGATTGGGCAATCTATTTCCATAGTGTTACTGCCTTGGAAACCCAAGGAGGGGATACTATGAGTCGGACCTGACTTGAAATTCTTGGCAATATCAGTATTTTCTCCATTTATCATGATACTGCTTATTGGTCAATGGCAGTGGAGTTTTTTTTTTTTTTTTTTTGTTGGGGGGGGTTCTTATTTTTGCTGTAAGCCTTTTGCCATATAAACTCAAAAGGTCTGGAAATAGTCTTTCCTACTTGATTCTCAAGGTGGAGGTGTCTTGCTAGCCTGGCCATAAGTGGTCCCCTGCTCTCTTGTGTACATGATGAGGCCTGGCTACATATTTGGCCTCTGTCTCAGAATTCTAGTTTACTCAAGGTTTTTCTCTTCCTGTGCTTCTCTAGTACATTGGTGCCATGTCAGGGGAAGGTTTGCCCTGAATTTCTACCCAGGCTGGGAGCTGTTTCCTCTTGGCCCTCATTTACTAGAGGTTGGGCCTGTTCTCCTTCCTTACCTAGCATCGGTCAGATTTGCTTGGCTGACCTGGTCCTTACCTTGCACTACACTAGTCTTCATTCTGCATTTCTCAAGACTCATCCTTGCTCTGTTTCCTTTTGTCTCCTGGAAGCTTGGGCTAGAACTGAACCGAATCTTTCTCACCACTAATTGGAGTTGATTTCAGGTTATTGCCTTAGTTTCCTACCCCTCCACTGTTCTGTCTTTGTTTCCTTTGTGCCTTTGGACTCTTACCACTGAGCACTTTTCTACCTCTTTCTTGGACCAATGTCTTAGCACAAAGAACCTCATCAATGGAGAGAGGACCAAGCATCTGATGAGTGAACTGAAGAACTTTAGATATTCTTGCTTACCACTCACTGCTTTTCTCCGGTGCATCTCTGGGGACGGGGACGGTGATGGAAGACAGTCTATATGTGATGATGTAGAGTTGATCTTCTTTAGACTCTGCTCGTCTGAGGGGTCTATCAGCTTAGTGATAGGCAAGCCAGAAGCTGGTTGTTTGTATCTTGCATACTGTAGAGCATCCGTGATCCACCTCATTTCACGCCATACTTCATCTATTTGCTTTGGAATAAGATGGTAAAAGACATTAAGTTATCAAGCAGCTACTGAAAAGGAGTAAATTTCCCTGAGAGCCAAGATGATCCATTTTCCATGGTTTTGAGCAAGAGTCAAATGTTCTCAACATAGGTTTGCTAAGCCAGAAAATTCCTGTATTTATGATCTCTTCTGTCTTGGATATTTTACCTGATGGGCTCTGTCATTTAGTGCAAAAAGCAGAGACTCTTCTCCTACTAGCTCTGAAATAACCTTTGAAAAGTCACTTGACTTCTTTGAGCCTTAGTTGCCTTATTTATAAAATGTGGCCAAGAACATGTTCCCTTGTACACTTCACAGAGTTGCTGTGATGATTGGGTGAAGTGATGAAATTGAAAATGCTTTGTAAAACTGCAGGGTACATGGCTTATATATGAAATTTTGTTAAGTCTCAGCATATAATGAAGTATTCCTTATTTCATTTCATTGTGGAGAAAGCATATGATCATTTCAGAATTCTTTAAGAAAGAAATATATTTTTAGTTCATACATGTAAACTAGGAAAACAAAGCATTAATGGAATATTTTGCTAAGTAGAGAGCTTGGACTAATTTTAATAGAAAAGATGTAACTTTATATATTAAATGCATTACTTTATTACACTAAAAAAGCACTTCTAAAATATAAGATAATTTAACAATTTATTAAGTAATTTAAACACCTAGAACGGGATAGCACCATTTTAGACTGTTACCATTTTGATATTACTGATTTCTAGGTAATTACCTTTTCACCATAAAATACAACGGTAGTTACTATAAAGCCTGTTGGTGTAAATGTCACTCAGATTTTTCTTTCTCTCTGTAGATGACAGATGTTCTCCTAAATCTTGACAGATATTGGTTATGAACTTTCTGGTTATTCTGATTATCTCTAAGGAAAGACTGTTAGTCACAATTTTCATGGGCCCTGGAGCTTGTGACAGATTTTGCTCCTAATTCACTGGGTGCCTTGGGCAAGCCACTAATTTCCTTGGGTCTATTTACTCAACTGTAAAAGATGAAGTTGGACTAGATGTCTCAGGTCCCTTCCAGCTTTGACACTTGATTGATTGATTTTTGAAAATATTTAGAAAGTTGGTGTTACTCAACTTCCAGGTAGTAGTGTTCACCATATGAATAACACAAGGTTAAGGTCTCCCTGATTACAGACATTTTAAAGATAAGGGAATATTCAGTGTTTTTATTTTCAAAATTCCTCCTAGGGAACTTAAAATCTACTCACAAACTTGCTACTCTCAACAAGTGCAGAGATCCTGAAATTGTGGCATTTCTTCTGTTCTATACAGAGTGTTGGAAGCTCTGGTGGTGTAGTGCCTAAGGCATCTGACTGCTAACCAGAAGGCTGGCGGTTCAAACCCACCAGCCACTCCTCGGAAAGAAGGTTGGGCAATCTACTTCTGTAGTGACACCTTGGAAACCCAAGGAAGGGTCGCTATGAATTGGATCTGACTCCACGAAAGTAGGTTTGGTTTTGGTTTGATATAGAGTGTCAGGCAAGTTAAAGTGAACCAGTGAATGGCATTGTGTGGTCAATAGTCATTTTTGTTTTCTAGTTAGTGTTTTTGTTCTGGGGTCACAGGACTTGGCAGAATATCCAAGGCTAGTAACAAAAGCACAAGATTGAGCCTAAGGCTTTGTTAGTGAGTTGGGCAGGAAGTTCTGCAGTAGGCAGGCCATGAGGAGGCTTTGAGCCATTCTGATGGAAGAACTTTGAATTTCAGGGGCTGAAGCTAAAGCGGGAACCCAGAGAAGACTTGGAAAAATTTTCTTGATCAGATTATGTGCTTTTAGCTGGCTTTTATTTACTCTACCTCATGCAGCATATTTTTGTCTCAAGTTATTAAGGGCACATGACTGTGGACAGCTTTTAGAGTGTCTTTTAAGGACTGTGCTTTAGTATTTTTGGTGATTGCCAACTTTGCAAGAGTAGATATTTCTTTAACTTTCTTCTCTACCCTCAAACAGAGTTACTGTGAAGGTTATGTAAGGTCATGTTGATGAGTGAAGTTTTAAACTATACATTTTTATAATATTTTAAGTAGTTACAATGACAACTATATTGTAGTGGCCCAATGATGGTCCCCCTAAATATGTCCACATCCTAATCTCCAAAGCCTATGAATATTACCTTATATAATACAAAAGTAAGTATTTCCTTATATCACAAAAGATGTGATTTTAAAAGTTAATTGTTTTGAGAGGAGGAGTTTATCCTGGATTGTGTGGGTGAGCCTGGTTCCAATGACCACGTCTGTATAATTGTGAGGTGGAGAGAGATTTGGAAGACAAAGATGAGAAAGCAGCATGATTCAGAGATTGAAGTGATGAGGCCACAGGTCAAGAAACACCAACATTCATTCCACAGAAAGTAGAGGAGGCAAGGAAATGATTCTCCCCTAAAGCTTCAGAGGGAGTGTGGCCAGTGGTACCTTCATTTTGGACTTCTGGCCTCCAGAAATGTTACAGAACAAATATCTATTTTTTTAAGTTACTCGGTTTGTGGGACTTTGTTACAGCAGCCCTAGGAAGCTAATACAGTTGTTTGTAATAACCTACTTGTTCTCTCTGGATAAAATGACCTCAGCCTTACTGTTTGTGATGGATAGTGGAAGTTAGTACAGAAATATTCTTTTAAAAAATGTGTAGAAACAATGTTTCTTCTTAAGTTTTCTCAGTGATGAGATGAAGAGGTCTTCACTAAAGAAAAAATTAGAAACCTAAGTACAAGGAGGCCTGTGAATTGACTTTGGGACTTAGCTAAGTAGCTCCAAAAGAAGTACAATTTTCACCCATTTTACCTTATACTGTTGATCTAAAAGTAACTGACAACATAATCCCCCCTGATTTTAAGGTCCAAATTCAGCTTCTAAAGACTTGCTGACACATTTAAATAAAGAAAGACCATGAACTGCCTAGGTCTGTTGGCTAAAAGTTCTGCATCCATTTCTCACCCTGCCCTTTAAAACTTTCAGTTTTCATCCCATAAATTATACCCTTTTCTCTATACTCAGGCAAGATAATATTTTTATTAAAATGTAAAGGTGATTGGTTTTCTCACAGCACAGTTACAAGGTGCCTGTGGGGATGATAGATTGGCCATATTTAATGAGCTGTGTTTCTATTACAGCTTAGGAGTATTTGAAGCATTACAGTATATAAATTATAACCTAATTGCCCTTTAGACTTTAGTGGCTCAAAATATGCCAAGCTCCAGGTCTCCACACTTTGACATTTCTCCTGCATGTGCTGTCTACAAAGACTGTGTAGCTTATCTATGATTTTCTTCACCTCCTCTGGTCCCACCCTCCCCCTTTCTGGCTACACTCCTTGGCTTCTTTTCCTAACTGTATTTACATAGACTCCCTTGCTCTTTACAATGTTTGGTTTGTGTAGTGACTTCAACACTGTCTTAGATCTGGAATCACACAAATGCTCTCGTGGCTGGCGGTTGCCTCTGCAGGTTATGGTGTGTGTGCGGTGGGCTGAACTGTGAATACCAGTGGGTGAGTGGCTGCAGCTGGTTTTCATTTTGAGAGAGAGAGAGAGAGAGAGAGAGAGAGAGAGAGAGAGAGAGAGAGACATGACCCACACAGATAAGGAGGGGGATGCTATTAAAGTTATCTCTTCTCAGTGAAGTTATCCATGTTGGGTGGAGCAAGGTAGTCCATTCAAGGCTGTGGGTGCAGGGAGATGGTTGGGTTTTACCCTTGCCAAGAAGTTGTTTTGTGAACCCTTTGGGAATTGGCGTTCATCCAAGTCTACATGTACCTGGCTGGCTGAGAGGAGAGTATGTAGAAGGGAGATCTCAAGTTACCTGCTTGGGGAGACCAGAGCAGGCTAGAACTTTGAAGAATTCCTGGCCTGGCCTGCCTTTATCCAGACCACTTTTAATGGTGTGATGAAAGGGAAAGAGAAAAAAGCAATGGAGCTAGGCCTGCTGAAAAAGAAAGGAGCAGTGGTAGTAGTCGGGGAGTAAGTAGGAGCCAAGAACTCCTAGACAAGTTTGAGATCTTGACAGACTCAAGGAAGTCAGCCTCCTTGTTGGATGAACATTGTATTATATTTTCCTAGGCTGACATAACAAAGTACCACAAATTGGGTGATGTAAAACAATAGAAATTTATTCTCTCACTCTTCTGCAACCTAGAAGTCTGAAATCAAGGTGTCAGCAAGATTGGTTCCTCCTGGAGGCTGTGAGAGTCTCTGTATCTTTCCCCTGGTTTCTGGTGGTTGCCAGCAATCCTTGGTGTTGCTTGGCTTGTAGACACATCACTCCAGTCTCTGCCTCTGCCTTTTCATGGCCGCCTTCCCAGTGTCCCTCTCTGTATCTTTACATGGCATTTTCTTTTCTGTGTGTCTGTGTCCAGATTTCTCTCTTCTAAGGACACCAGAGGAGCCTTGGTGGCTCGGGGGTTAAGTGCTTGGCTGCAAATGAAATGTTGGACTCACCAGTTGGCCCACAGGGGAAAGGGGTCGCAGTTTGCTTCCATACAGATTATAGCCTTAGCAACCCTATGACACAGTTCTATGCTGTCCTATAGGGTTGTGGTGAGTCGGAATTGACTCACAGCAAGAGGTTTCGTTTTTGTTTGTTTTGAAGGATACCAGTCATTGGATTGGGAGCTCTGATAGTGTAGTGCCTGACTACTATCAGAGCTCTGATAGTGCAGCACTTGACTGCTAACCAGAATGCTGGTGGTTTAAACCCACCAGCCACTCCTTGGAAGGAAGGTTGGGCAATCTACTTCCGTAGTGATACTGCCTTGGAAACTCAAGGAGGGGTCATTATGAGTCGGATCCGACTCGATGGCACATAACAACAATATAACAGTCATTGGATTGGGCCCACCCTAATCCAGTATGAAGGAGCTCTGGTGGCATAGTGCCTAAGGTATTTGGCTGCTAACCAGAAGGCTGGTCGTTCAAACCCACCAGCCACCCCTTGGAAGGAAGATTGGGCAACCTACTTCTGTAGTGATACCACTTCGGAAACCCAAGGAGGGGTTGCTATGAGTCGTATCCAACTCAACGGCAGTGAGTTTGGTTTTTTTTTTGGGTTAATTCAGTATGAAAAGGAGCTCTGATGGTGTAGTGGATAAGACGTTTAGCTGCTAATCAGAAGGTCAGCAGTTTAAACCTACCAGCTGATCCATGGAAGAAAGATGGGGCGATCTACTTCTGTGAAGATTTCAGGTTCAGAAACCCAATAGGTGGTCACTATGAGTTGGAATTGACTTGATGGCCGTGAGCTTGAGTTTAGTAATCCAGTATGACCTCATCTTACTTAACCTGATTCCAAACCAAAAACTCTTTCCAAATAGGTCACATTCACAGTGGCTTGAGTTAGGACAACAATATATCCTTTTTGGGGACACAATTCAACCCACAGCAAATGTACTGAATTCAGGAAAGCTTACGTGGAATAAAGCAAAAACAGAATCTAAGGCACAACTAGAGAAGTGGTTCACTAAAATGTTTGTGGTTATTAAAGAATCATAAAATGTTGGAGCTGACAAGGCCTTAGAAGCTCAGTCATTTCATTTTACATATGAGGAAACTGAGGCCTCAGAGACTGATTGGCTTGTTCAATACCCTGAAGTTTATGAGTAGAGGACTGAAAATGTATTCTGCTTGATGTCTGGCCCATTATCCTCCTCACTATGTTCCATTGTCCCTTGCATTGGATTCAAAAGAGAAACCAGTCTTTCATATTCTTCACACATTGCTTCTTCTTTTCCTACCCCTCCTCCACCATCTATGTTCCATTTCTACAGGAAATAAAATAAATTTTTTAAACTTTAAATACTATATTCCTAGGTTGAGAGAGAAAGGAACTTCTTGAAAGGCTGATTTCTTTAGCCTGAGAGGTTGCCTACATACCTGATTTATAGGATGAAGGAAATAGAATCCTAAAGATTTGTCTACTCACTACCTTGCCATTATATTACAGTGTTTTCTTCTTGAGTACATCAAAACACCAAATCTCACACATTCATATTTCAAAGGATTTCCCTTATTAATCAATGAGTGAATAAATAAATCCATAGTTCATTGTATATTTATGTGCCAGGCACTGTGCTGAGTATTTTACATGCATCATCTCCTTGAATTCTCATAGTAACCTGATGAGGTAGTACTGTTATTATCCTCCCAGGAACAGAGGAGGAGATTAGGATTTAGAGAGGTTTGCCTAAAGGTCACAACATCTCCTCATTTTAGATCTTTTTCACTTCTTACATGGATGGTTGTACAGATGAACAAACAAACGCATGCATTGCCATCGTGTTGAACCTGAGTCACAGCGACCCCTCCTCGGGTTTCCGAGGTGGTATCACTGTGGAAGTAGATCGTCCAACCTTCCTTCTGAGGAGTGGCTTATGGGTTTGAACCTCCAGCCTTCTGGTTAGCAGTCAAGTGCCCTATGCACTATGCTACCAGATAGTTGTAGTAGTTTTAAATTGTATTCCCTGTCTTTAGTTTTCTCCTTAAACTCATGGATGATATGCACATAATTTAGTAAGCATGACTAGTCAGAATGAATGGTTACCATAAACAGCCAATATGGCCATATCAGTGCATATTGAAGGAATGCCCCTTGCTTGAATCTATCCTAAACAGAGCTGTGAGAGCCTATAACTTACCTTCTCCAAAACTTTGGTCCCTACTGCCTACAGAATAAAGTGCACATTTCTTACCATAACCTTGACAATGCCCTCATGAGCCGATCTCATTGCTGTCTTTCCTGCTTGCTTAATTTTTCACTATTGCTCTTCACCCAACCCCTCTTTATTATTCACCATTCCTCAAATATGATTCTTCTTGTCTCTCTATTTATACTTTTGTTTTGAATGCCCACTGTCCATTTTTCCTCATAGTACATAATCTAACCTGTCCCTCTGGCTTCAGTTTAGATATTAATCAGTCACCTCTTCCTTCATGGCAACTTTCCTGATATTCACTCAAAAGTAGATTTTTCATTTTTTGTTCTTTTTTGGTACTTCTCTTTGGCATTTCATACATTTTATAAAAAGGATTTGCACTCATTTCTTGTATAGCCTGATGGATTTTAAGCTCAAGTTCAGTGACTGTACAGTGTCTGACACCTATGTGTTCAATAAATATTTATCAAATTAATTGAATATATATTATAGTGACTATTTTTTTAATGGAGCTATTACTGTTATACTCATTTTGGATTGGGTAACTGATGGACAGAAAGATCATGAGATTTTCCCTAAAGGATTCAGAGATAATTTCAGAGCAGATTTAAATTATCTTGACTACTAGTCAGTGACTCTTTGACAAGACCCCAAATTGTCACCCAAAGTCTTTTCGGACAAGGAACATATTTTTTAATCTCTGTAGCCACACATTAAAGTGGTAACTCTGCCAGAAAGAAGTCTGTAACTTGAAGAATAGGTCCAACTGATTTCAGGTTAATGTAAACTGGTGGGTCATTTTCTCTGGAATACGGGAGCTCTGGTAGCATAGAGGAGCTCTGGTAGCATAGTGCCTAAGGCACTTGACTGCTAACCAGAAGGCTGGTGGTTCAAACCCACCAGCCAGTCCTTGGAAGGAAGATGGGGCAATCTACTTCCGTAGTGATGCTGCCTCGGAAACCCAAGGAGGGGTCGCTATGAGTCGGGGCCTACTCGACGGCACATAACAGCAACAGTGAGTTAACTAATCAGATACTTCTTTCTGTTGGAATTATCAGTGGGCTACCATGTAAGAATGATATTCTGATCACTACCTCTTCTGGGGGTGACTATTCACTGCAATGTGAGAAGGCACTGCTACTCACTGGTACAGATCTTAGTGCCACTGATTTGTCTGTCCTTTTTTCTTAAGCCTTTGTCTGGAAACTCACATTTCCCTGAGCTTCACATTCTAACCAAATCAGCAGGCTACTGTACAGTATGTCCTGTGAATCAGCCCGGATTGCTGTGTACAGTGTGTCCTTTGAATCAGCCCGGATTGCTGGGCATCCGTGCTTGGTTCTCCTTCCCTCCATCCTACCTCCTCTTCTTTCCTTTTACCTCAGAAGACACAAACTGTTACCTGAATGAAATCTAAAACTTGCTGGTGTCTTTGTTTGGCAGCTGCCACCTCGGTGTCTGAGATCGCTTCCCTCAGGGACTGTTGGGTGGTCAGAGAATCCAGCTCCACAACAGCAGAAAGGCGGCAATACAGACTAATAAATTTCTCCCTGTAGCTGCAAAAATGAACTGGAAAATGGACAAGCAAAATAAAACATGTTAAGATCTGGTATCAAAATAGAGAAATTCATACCTCAGAGAAAACAAGTTGAATGCAAACATGATTTATTAATTCTATCAGTGGAAAATATTAAGCCATAAATAAATTATAAATGTGCTCTTAAGGGGCCAGTTGTCTGGCTTTAGTCAGACAGTATTCCCTTTTAAGGTTTACCAAGTCCTGGTAAGGTATGGGGAAGTGGGGTTGGCTCAAGCTGCAGTTTATGTGGACTTTTCCCTATAGCAGAGACTGAATATATATGTTTTGAAACTGGGAAAATAAATTTGCTTATCACTTTAAAGGAAAAAAAAAAAAAAAAAAAAAGCCAAAAGGCAAATTGAAAACTAGTTTTGATTTTTGTGTCTTATTTTCAGTATATATCATTTCTAAGCCTTCTCAGAAGCCCTGGGAGATGCTTTCTCAGGGTGTCTCTGATGTAACTAGAAACTTCCCTAAGGGCCTGTTTTGATGGCCTGGCTCCTCCTCCTGCCTCTCCTTTCTCAGCTCCTTTGGAAGGATAGTGGGAGTTGAGATTGGGCAGGTCATTTTGGTCCTGAGCTGACTTGGCCTTCTCTCAAAATTAATGGGTCAGAGGTTGGAGGAGAGAGTCTAACCTTCATCTCCATCATTTGCCCTTTTCCAAGAGCGACAGAGCAGTGCACTGATCCTGGCCTGGGCAGCCAGAAGGAGTCAGATTTTCCATTCTTTTCTGACAACATTTCACCATATAACATAATTTAGATTCCAGTGGGTAAGGAGAGCATTCTGACTCAGACTAGTGTAGCACCAGCCCCTTACTGGGCATTGTTGAATCTGGAGATTGGTGCTCCAGGAACCTTACTTTCTCTGTGCACCTTTGACTTGAACCAGTGTGGTCCATGCTCTGGAAAAAGACTGCTACTCAAAAATGAAGCATTTTTATTCTGGGGTTTTCTTTTTTCAGTGAAGGATTCTAGAAAGAACATCTAATTCCTGTGCTTGGGTCTCTTTGCTGTTGATTCTTAAGACTGACCTTGCCATTTAGGGAAGCTAAACCAAACTACCCCAAATGGAGCATCTGGTTATCTCTACACTTCAGCGAGGAAGTCCTATTTCTCTGAGCATTGAGAGATTTCTGTGCACCATACAATTCCCTTCTTATCATTTTCTTGCTTAGTTTCCTTTTAGGGTAAATCTTAGGTGAATGTAAGGGTAAAAGAATGTAATCTGTTTGCATTTCCTCATATGGAAATGGAAGAGAAGAACAGGGTGAGGACTTGAGTGGCCATCCTTACTCTAGCTATGCAGGTTTCATGGAGGTGCTCTCAATTTAAGTAGTCTCAGTTCTGAGGTTGGTTTCTTTCTCTCGTGTCAGATTCTTCATTCCTACTTCCTCTACTCTGCTTACTACTTCTTTGCCTAGCACACAGAAGGAATAATTTCATATAGCCTCTTGGTAAATGACAAACTATTGGGTTTTCCCCAAATGGTCTAATTTTCATGCCACTTCTCTGATTAAAGTTCTTACAGAGCTCCCTCTTGACTGCAGAAGAAAATCCATCATCTTCTCATCAAAAAGGAGCTCTGGTGGTGTAGCGGTTAGGGCATTTGGCTACTAACCAAAAGGTTGGTGGTTTGAACCCATGAGCCACTCTGCAGAGGAAAGATGAGGCTGTTTGCTTCTATAAAGATTTACAGCCTTGGGAACCCAATGGGGGTCGCTATGAGTCAGAATCAACTGGACGGCAGCGAGTTTGATTTGGTTTCTGGTGTGACACCACAGAGAAAGCTCTTTGACGCCTAGGCTTTGACTGTATCCTCGGTCAGATCTATCATGTGGCACCCCCTTCCCTGCCCTGTTTCAATCCCAACCTTTGTCAAGTTGAATTTATGTGCCCCTATGTACTTGTTTCTAAATGTATCATGACACTTATCCCGCTATATTGTAATTATGTGTTTATTTGATTGCCTCGGTACTAGACTGTGACTTCCTTGAGGACAGGAACCATGCCTTATATCAATTTTTATTTCCTCAAGACCTGGAGCACTATAGCTTCTGAATAGATGTTTATTGAATGAAGGACTAAATTTATGACCTGCTCTAAAGAGTACAGAACCAGCCTCCAAGGCTCCCTTCTCCCTCTGGTCTCTCTTCTCTCGCTGTGCTCTTAATTTTCCTGTTTTGAAAGGTGTATTTCAGGTCTCTGATATTTACTGGCAACTCTACAGGAAGGACTCACCATTACTTTGTAGCTTACTCTTGACCCTTCAAGCTCCTTGAATATGTCTTTATGCCTTTCAAGGAGGGATTATATCCTGTTACCACTTGACAGATGTCCTTTCTTGGCTGGAGCATGAAGAGAGTGAAATGTCTCACAGCCTTCCTTTCCAAATCAAGTATGTATATGTGTGTATGTGTGTGTGTGTGTGTGTATACACATATGCATATATCCATCCATCTATATACCAAGTGTATACACACACACACATATATATTTAATAAGCATTTTTTTCTCTTTCTAAGGTATTTCTGGGAAGATAGGGAGCTCACTGAAGAATTTCTTTAAATGAAACACTTTCAAGCCCAATCTTAATTCTCAAAGCCAGGGTGTTTACAACTTTCTCTTGTTGTGTCTCCTTATAGTAGGAGCCTAGGATCAGTGGGTGGTCCCAGCACCCACACCATCCATGCCACGTACCACAAGTGAGTTATGAGGAGGTTTCAGCCATAATGCTTCAGTTTCCCACTCCAGTGGTTTTTATCCAGAGCCGTTAATGTTACTTTAACAAATGTTACTTTAACATAGTCTTTTGTGGTTTAGCAATGATACATTTGGTAGCCATCACTGAGGAGGGGAGGATAGACTGGAAGTTTCTAATTTTTTTTTTTTTTTTTAATGTGAATCACTTGCATTTTACAGATGAAATTATATAAGGCTACAATAATGTCATTATCTGGACCACATGGTTTATTAGTAATAAACTAAGACTAATTTTCTGTGGTTTCTTTCTCTCTCTTTTTTCTATATAAAATAGTGACAGACTAAAATGCAGCTGGCACCATCACTAGAAGTCAGATTAGGAGTATAGCAGATATAGTAGGGTGGAAAATACATGGGCTCAGATGTCAGACAGATGTGAGCTTGGATCATGGTTTTGGCACTTACTAGCTGTGTGATAGAGGGCATGTAACCTCTGGGAGCCACAGCTTTCTCATATCTAAGATAGGAATAATAATATCTACCAAGGATTAAATAATGCAAAGTATATAAAATACCTTGCACAGCTTGTAGTACCTATCAAAGACAAATGATTGTTCCTACCATCCCTTGGAAGAATGAGGTAGTGAGTGGTTAGAACACTAGAACAGATCTGGGATTAGAATATTCTTCCTAAGGGTCTCTAAACTCAATAAAATCCTAATCAGTCTGGGTCATGTGGCTTAGTTTGGAAACCAAGGAATCAACTAGATAACCTCCTGTGGTCAGTTAGTTCCATGATTTTTTGCCAAGGCATCAGGAAGAACCTGGGCACAAGGTCCCCCACTATTGATTCTTGGTAGTAAGTGAGTTGACACTTAGAAATCAGGAATAATATTCTAATTTTTTTTAAAGGGCATTAGAAATGCAGGTTGATACTGTGCCATTTCTTATGAGCCTGTGGCCAGGATTCCATTAGGCTCACTGCCTAGATATCCCACAGGCACCTCAAAACTCAGTATTTGTCAAACTGAACTCATCATCTCTCCCCTCCCCCAAACCTGTTCCTCCCCTCATATTTCCTCTTGTAGATGGCACAATTATCCATCTCGGAACCTTATTCAGACTCTCTGGCTCCTCCATTTTGCTCTTTAACCACATCAAATCAATCACAAAGTCCCATTGATTTCAACTCCTGAATTCCTCTTGTCTCTGCCTTCTCCTCTCCATTCCTACTTTGGCTGCCTTGGTGTAGGTCCTCATCTTCATCTCCCTGGACCAGTGAGACAGTCTCTTAATTGCTTCACTGCCTCTAGTCACAGCCCTTTTTTGCTCTCTCACAATCTATCCTCCACAGAATTACCGAGAACCCAGACTGTATCTTTCCTTTTCTTGAAAAATTTTAGTGGTTCCCCATTTCCTACAGGATAAAGCCCAATCTCTTTCAGGTGGTGGAAGTGGGCCCTTTGGGATCTTGACCTTTTTAATTGTTAGCTTCATCTCCTGTCACTCTTCTTCATATGCCTTAAATATCAATCACAATGAGCTACTAAGAGTATATTTAATTGGACTGCATTTTCTCAGTTCTCCAAACCTTTGGGCATGCTGTTCCTTCTGTTTAGGATGATTTTCCTTTTCTGCTCAGCTTGGCGAATATTTATTTATCCTGCAAGGTCTAGATCAAATACTATCTCTATAAGGAAGGATTAGGTAGCTTTGTTCCAAAATTCAACAGCCTACCTCTGACAGCAACACGGCCCTGGGACTATTGGTATGTCTGTATCCCCTATAGGATTCTGCACTTGTGATGGAGAGAGACTGTATTCTATTGTCTGTATGTCCAGTCCCAGCCCACTACCTGGCTTTCCTAGCCCACTGAGCAGAAACTCAGTAATGTTTGTTGAGTAAAGGATACAGCCAAGCATAGAAGAACGAAATATAGACCAAACCTCAAACTACTTTTTAAAAAATCCCCGTTTCTTTGTTTTTGTACTCCAATGAATATGAACCATAGAGCCAAGGCAATCAATAAAATTCAGCTTTCTTAACTGTGGGCCTTCTGTCAATTGTGACTCCCCACAAAGTCAGGGCAGGCCAACCTACTCAAAGGGGGCTAGGAAACGCTTAAGAGGTCACATCACTGGACATATTCTAAGGACTTGCTGTTGTTGTTAAGTGCTGTCGCGTCATCTCTGACTCATAGCGACCCTATGCACAGCAGAATGAAACACTGCCCGGTTCTGTGCCAGCCTAACAATCTATCCTTGCTGTATACCTGAGCCCATCGTTGCAGTCACTGTGTCTATCCATCTCATTGAGGGCCTTCCTCTTCTTCATTGACCCTCCACTTTACCAAGAATGATATCCTTCTCCAGGGAATGGTTCCTTCTGACAACATGACCAAAGTAAGTGAGACAAAGTCTGGCCATTCTCGCTTCCAAGGAGCATTCTGCGTGTATCTCTTCCAGGAGAGATTTGTTAGTCCTTTTAGCAGACCACGGTACTCTTAGATTTCTCCAACACCACAACTTACAAGCATCAACTCTTCTTTGGTCTTCCTTATTCATGGTCCAGCTCTCAGCACATAAGAGATGATAGAAAATATCACGGCTTGGGTTAGATGCACCTATCTTCAAGGAGACATCTTTGCTCTTCATCATTTGAAAGAGGTCTTTTGCAGCAGATTTGCCCAATGCAATACGTCATCTGATGTCTTGACTGCTGCTTCCATTGGTGTTGATTGTAGAACCAAGTAATATGAAATCAAAAAGACAACTTCAATCTTTTCTCCATCCATTGTGAAGCTGTTTATTGCATCAGTTGTGAGGATTTTGTTTTCTTTATATTGAGGTGCCATCCATACTGCAGACTGTAGTCTTTAATCTTCATCAGTAAGTGCTTCAAGTCATCCTTGCCTTCAGCAAGCAAAGTTGTGTCATCTGCATATTGCAGGTTGTTAATGAGTCTTCCTCCAATCCTGAGGTCATGTTCTTCTTCATCTAGTCCAGATTATTTGCTCAGCATACAAGTTGAATAAGTATGGTGAAAGGATACAACCTTGATGCACGCCCTTCTTAAGTTTGAACCATGCAGTATCCCCTTGTTCTGTTTGAATGACAGCCTCTTGATCTATGTAGAGGTTCCTCATGAATACAACCAAGCGTTGTGAAATTCCCATTCTTCTCAATGTTATCCACAATTTGTTAAGATCCACACAATCGAATGCCTTTGCATAGTCAATAAAACATAAGTAAACATCTTTCTGGTATTCTTTGCTTTCAGCTAAGATCCATCTGACATCAGCAATGATATCCCTTGTTCCATGTCCTCTTCTGAATCCGGCTTGCATTTCTGGAAGCTGTCTGTCAATCAATATACTGCTGCAACAGTTTTTGAATTATCTTCAGTAAGATTTTACTTGCATGTGATTTTAATATTGTTTGATAATTTCCAAATTCTGTGAGATCACCTTTCTTTGGAAAGGGTACAATATGCTTCCAGTGGGGCATCCATTTGTTGAAACATCTTAATGGGTATTCCATCAATTCCTGGAGCCTTGTTCTTCACCAATTCCTTCAGTGCAGCTTTGACTTCTTCCCTCAGTACCATTGTTTCTTGATCATATGTCACCTCCTGATATAGATGAACATCAACCAATTCTTTTTGGTACAGTGACTGTGTATTCCTTCTATCTTCTTTTGATGCTTCCTGCATCATTCAATATTTTGCCCATAGAATCTTTCAATATTGCAACTCGGGGCTTAATTTTTTCCTCAGTTCTTTCATCTTGAGAAATACCAAGTATATTCTTCCCTTTTGGTTTTCTAACTCCAACTCTTGGCACATTTCATTATAGTAATTGGCTTTGTCTGCTCAAGATGCTCTTTGAAATCTTCTGTTCAGCTCTTTTATCTCATAATTTCTTCCATTTGCTTTAGCTACTCTCCATTCAAGGGCAATTTTCAGAGTCTCTTCTGACATCCATTTTGGTCTTTTCTTCCTTTCCTGTGTTATTAATGAACTTTTGCTTTCTTCATGGATGATGTTCTTGATGTCATCCCACAATTCCTCTGTTTTTGGTCATTGGTGTTCAATGTATCAAATCTATTCTTTAGATGGTCTCTAAATTCAGGAGGGATATTATCAAGGTCATATTTTGGCTCTTGTGTTCTTGTTTTAATTGTCTTCAACTTCAAATTGAACTTGCATATGAGCAGTTGATGGTCTGTTCCACAATCAGCTCCTGGCTTGTTTTGGCTGAAGATATTGAACTTCTCCATTGCCTCTTGCCACAGACGTAGTCAATCTGATTTCTGTGTATTTCATCTGGTGAAGTCCACTTATATAGTCGTTGCTTATGTTGTGGAAAATAGTATTTGCAATGAATAAGTCATGTTGCTGTTGTTATGTGCTGTCAAGTCGGACTTGACTCATAGCGACCCCTCCTTGGGTTTCTGAGGCAGTATCACTATGGAAGTAGATTGCCCAACCTTCCTTCTGAGGAGTGGCTGGCTGGTGGGTTTGAACTGCTAACCTTCTGGTTAGCAATCAAGTGCCTTGGGCACTATGCTACTAGAGCTCCTGAATAAGTCATTGGTTTTCCAAAATTCTATCATGTGATCTCCATCATTATTTCTATCACCAACACCATATTTTCCAACTACTGGTAATTCTTTGTTTCCAACTTTTGCATTCCAGTCACTAGTGATAATCAACACATCTTGACTGCATGTTTGGTCAATTTCAGACTGCAGAAGTTGGTAGAAATCTTCAATTTCCTCATCTTTGGCTTTGGTGGTTGGTGTGTAATTTGAATAATAGTCGTATTAACTGGTCTTCCTTGTAGGTGTATGGATATTATCCTATCACTGACAGCATTGTACTTCAGGACAGATCTTGAAATATTCTTTGTGATGATGAATGCCACACCATTCCTCTTCAATTTGTCATTCCTGTCATAGTAGATCACATGGTTGTCTGATTCAAAATGTCCAAAATCAGTCCATTTCAGCTGACTAATGCCTAGGATAATGATCTCTAGACCTTCCATTTCATTTTTGACAACTTCCAATTTACCTAGATTCATGCTTCGTACGTTCCATGTTCCAATTATTAGTGGATGTTTGCATCTGTTTCTACTCATTTTGATTTGTGCCACATCAGCCAACTGAGGTCCTGAAGGCTTTACTCTATCCATATTATTAAGGTCATCTCTACTCTGAGGAGTCAGCTCGTCCCCAGTCAAATTTTGAGTCCCTTGCAACCTGATGGACTCATTTTCCGGCACTATATCGGAAAATGTTTCAGGGCTGTTCATAAAGTTTTCCAGTAATATATCAGACAGTGTTTCACTGCTATTCATAAGGTTTACACTGGCCAATTCTTTGAGAAGTGGATGGCCTCTTCCTTCTTCCTAGTCGGTCCTAGCCCGGAAGTTCTGCTAAAACCTGTCCACCATGGGTAACCCTGCTGGCATTTTTCAACATGGTGGCATAGCCTCCAGCCTCTCAGCAACACGTAAACTACCACAGGACGACAAACTGACAGATAAGTTTGTCTCCCTTAGTTGTTCCTAACCCCTCTGCAACAGCCTTAAAATAGAGCTGCCCACAAGTGAAAAGCAGCTCTCAAGCCCTGGCCCAACTAACTACCTCAGCCCCCAGCCTTAATAGAGAGCCACACCCAAGCAAAAAGCAGCCTCCAAGCCTGTGCCTGCTTACCTCAGGCTCTGGCCTTAATATAGAGCCACCCCTAAGTGCAAAGCAACCTCCAAGCCCTGGGCCTGCCTACCTCAGGCTCAGGCCTTAATATAGAACCAGCCCCAAGTGAAAAGCAGCCTCCAAGCCCTGGGCCTACCTACCTCAAGCCCCGGGCTTAACTCAGAGCCACCTCAAGGAACAAGCAGCCCCCAGCCCCGGGCCCAACTACCTTGGGCCCTGGCCATAATATGGAGCCACACCCAAGTGAAAAGCAGACCCCAGCGCCGGGCCCAACTACTTCCAGCCCTGGCCTTAATAAAGAGTCACACCAAGTGAAAAACAGCCTCCAAGCCCCAGGCCTGCCTACCTCAGGCCCTGGCCTTAATATAGAGCCACTGCCAAGTGAAAAGCAGCCTCAAAGGCCTGGGCCCACCTACCTCAGGTCCTGGCCTTAAGGACTTATGATGCTGATTTTCCTTTTGTCCCTGGGAATAGTATAAATACTGACCCTCAGAGGTGCCAGGCACATGCTTTATTACTGCAGAGAGGCCCTGTTCTAATGTTACTCAAAAGAGGGTGCAGTGCCAGCCCTTAGGTTGAAGAGAGGGCAATAAATCTTTGGTAAAATTGTACCACTTTGCCTCAGCCCTATCTTGCTCATAGAGATCTCACACAATTCTCTTATATGACAGTCTCTCTCTCCTCACAAATAATCTTGTGAAGGAATACCCCCGTGGGTCTAGACCAGTCTAGTCTTTAATCTAGGAGCCAGAGGGCTAAGCTGCTTTATCATTTTGTCCTTGCTAGATCTATTTAGTGCTGAACTAGGCACTGATGCAGTTTTCCATAGCTGGTTAGCAAGTTATTTATGATTCACTTAGGCCACTGGCAGGAACATGGTCAGTTTGCCAAATCTGAAATCCTTTCATGAGGATAGGCATAACTTATACAAGTTGAACTGAAATCTAGTGTAACCCTTTATTATTATAATTTACATATTACCATAACTTGCACCTTTTCAAGTTCCATTTGAATTCGTATGTTGCTATTAAAATTTTCTGAGTTCTCATTGAATTTGCAACAATATCCTCTCCTTTCTTAGAAGTGCTTAGTGTATCTCTTGAATTTTATTATGGAACCACATAAGGAGGGCAGAAGTCCCTACTTTTAAAAAACAAGTAAAAGTGCTTATATTCTGAGAGGGAATTAGGTCTACTACAGAAAGCCATTGAAATTTCAATGTAAGGTGCTATTACATATAACATATGTAATAGCAGCCTGATGGCTAATGGAGGAAGTAGCTATATGATAATATGCCTCTTGGAAATCTCTGATTGCTTAGAGTTAAGATTAAGTTTACCATGATTCTTACTAAAGTCCAACAATATTTTTTAAATTGTTGCTGGTGGTCCTGAAGTATAATAAGCGCTGTAGTAGGAAGTATATTAATTTCCTACTATTGGCAACATTTTCCCCTGGTCCCTAGAAAAGACTGACAGAGTTATGCATGCCATTGGAACAAAATACAACCAAGTGGTCTCTTCTGGAAACTTACATAGTCCTCATTAATTAGTTGTATTACTAACAGTATAGCCATATGGGAGGATCAAGAAGGTAAGAAAGTATGGCTTATTCTAAGAAAAAAACACCATCAAGTCAGAAACTACTGATACTTGGGCTTTGCTCTATGGCTTGGTTTTCACAGATGAAAGATATTATATGCTGGTTGTTATAGATTGAATTGTGTCCCCCAGAAATATATGTTGTAAATCCTAACCTCTATGTTTGTGGTTATAATCCCATTTGGAAATGGGTTGTCTTTGTTATGTTAATGAGGCAGGTTTAGTGGAGGGTGTGTTTTGAGTCAATCTCTTTGAGATATGTTGTTGTTGTTGTTGTTATGTGCCGTCGAGAGTCGGCCCCGACTCATAGCGACCCGTCCTTGGGTTTCCGAGGCAGTATCACTACGGAAGTAGGATTGCCCAACCTTCCTTCAGAGGAGTGGCTGGTGGGTTTGAAAGTCTGGTTAGCAGGCAAGTGTCTTAGCCACTATGCTACCAGAGCTCCCTCTTTGAGATATAAAAGAGATTAAATGCAAGTTAGGGAGCAGAGACAGGGGTAGCAGAAGCTCAGAAGAGACAAGTTTTCCATTAGAGTCACCAGAGAAGGAATTCCCCTAGAGCCAGCTCCCTGAATTAGGATTTGTTGTTGTTGTTATGTGCCATGGAGTCAGACCCAACCCATAGCGACCCCTCCTTGGGTTTCTGAGGCAGTTATCACTACTGAAGTAGATTGCCCCATCTTCCTTCCAAGGAGTGGCTGGTGGGTTTGAACCACCAGCCTTCTGGTTAGCAGTCAAGTGCCTTAGGTACTATGCTACCAGAGCTCCCGAATTAGGATTTAGAGCCTCCTCAAGTATGAGAAAATAAATTTCTGCTCGTTAAAGGCACCCACTTGTGGTATTTCTGTTATACCAGCACTAGATAAACTAAGACTGAATTTGGCAGTGGAAGAGTAGGGTGCTGCCGTAACAGTCACCTAAAATGTAGAAGTGGTTTTGAGTTGGGTAACAGGTAGAGGCTAGATGAGTTTTAAAGTGCTAATAGTACTCAAAGGATGGTTGGGCAATCTACTTCTGTAGTGATACTGCCTTGGAAACCCAAGGAAGGGTCACTATGAGTTGGATCTGACTCAACAGCAGTGAGTTTGTTTTTTTTTTGAGTAATAAAAATCTAGATTTCTTGAAGGGACTGTTGGTAGAATTATGGATGTCTAAGGCAATTCTCAGGCCTCAGAAGAAAGTGAGGAAAGGTATAGAGAAAGTCTTTATTGTCATAGAGAATACATATAGTGCCAGCAACAGAATGTTGCTAGAAATGTGGACATTAAATATGCTTCCAGTGAGGCTTTAAAAGAAAATGGTGAACATATGATTGGACAATGGAGGAAGGGCAATGATTTTTATGCAGTGACAAAGACCTTGTCTGAATTCTGTTCAAATGTTTGGTTGAAGGTAGAACTTGTAAGTGATGAACTTGGATATCTGGCTGATGAGATTTCTAAGCAAGCTGAAGCTCCTATTCCCCTTCTTAAATCCACTCCCAAGCCTGACTGACAAGATATCGCCTAATATGTCTGTTTAGCTTTATGTTTCACTATTTCCTCACATCGTTTGTCTAATCTATTCAAACTGGACCCATTGCTCTCTGACTCTGCCTGGGTTCTTTTATTTTTATTAGCTCCCTCTTGATAAGAAACCTTTTCTTTTTATCCATATTTACAAACATCTTGTCTATTCTTTAAGACTCACATCAAATATCCTCTCTTCTAAGTCTTTTCTTGTGTTTTCTTTGAAGAAAATGTACTTTCTTTCCTTTTTTCAGTATCACATAACATTTATGATTTCTACCACATTCTACTTTATCCAATGATAATTTATATTCTTATTTTACTCCTAAAATTGTACCAAAAACCTCTCTAGGGCAGACTCTTCGTCTTACTCATCTCTGAATCTACATAGTAGACCCAGTAGATGTTTGTTGGCTTGAATTGAAATACCCTGACCAAACTATATTTCATAGCAGCAATGGTGTTATATTATGAACTAAAATGCCCTTTGACTGAGACTTCATTAAATGGTCATATTCACATCCAGGCCTCTTGGGAGTGATATAGCCAACGTTTAGTTGTTTGACAGAAAAGATGCAGAAAAGTTAAGTGATTGCCAGTTTCACACAATAGGGAATCTAAGACTCTCGAGTCCCAGTTTGCAAGCCTGATTCAAGCTTTTCTTAATAACTCTCCCTCCTCTGGAAAATAACAATTGGTGTTCACCAGCTTTTGGGCATCTGAATTGCTTGTAGCAAGGGAAACCCAGAGGACCAGGCAATTTATTTTTGAGGGATACATTCCCATTTAGATGCCAGGTCTCAAACTAAGACATCAGGCAGTTGACTGGTCTGCTTCTAAATCTGCAATCCAAAGAGAATCTGCCTCCAATCCACCCCCCCCACAAGTTGTACAATTCATTTGAATTGACTGAACTCTCTTGCTAATTGCCTCTTGTTAGCTTTTACTAGATGAAGCTTGCGGAAGAGAGACAAAGCCCCCCCTATTCACACCCTTGGTGGGCAGCAGGGGTCTCTACAAAAATAGAGAAAGTGGGGCCTGGACTATTCATTTCTGAAAGTCAAGACAAGATCTTCTACTATTCAGAATTCCACATTATACCAACAGTGTTGCATCCTGGGAGACCCTGTCAGTTGCTCAGAAATGGTCTGTCAGAAATTTAGAGTCTATTTAATATTATACTCTACTTAATAAACCAGCACTACGTAAAGTTACAGACTTTTTTTTCCTCCGGGGGCGGGGAGAGAGAGAGAGAGAGAGAGAGAGAGAGAGAAACAGTGCTTTTCATGAAAACATCAGGTCTTGCATTTCTGTTTAAGAAAGCAAAGAGGAGGCAATAACTGCAGCCTGATAACTGAACTTTCTGTTTTGAATTCCCTCCTCTCCATTGGGCCTTCCCTAGGTTTCAATAATCATTGCTCAGGCACATAGTCTTGGAGCTTTGCTTTCTCTTAGACTTGTACACAGTCCTAGGAAGGGTTGTTGCCAAAGCCATCATGTGATTTATTGACCCTCCACTGGGACAAGGGGGAACAGATATAACTTTGTGATTTTATTATAAGGAGGCTGGGTTAATATTTCTAGGTGAAACAAGCTAGTATACCAAGTTCAAACATCTGAAGAGGGAGGTTAAGAAATCCTGAGTGTGGGGTGTAAGGATTATTCTGTCCTGGGGCTGTACAGACGTCGTCTGAGGCAGGGAGCAGGAGAAGAAAGGACACATTGTGACCCATTTCCAACACCTCCTGTGTGTAGAGGCGGAAGTTCCTTGCCTGCAGAGGGACACGCGCGGAGGGAAAATAGGAGAGTTACAACATGGCACTTACATAAACAACACCAAACTGGCATAAAACATCTAACAAAATTACACGACTTCAAGCTTGGAATTTTTATACAACATAAATATTAGGGTACAGCCTATTTAATAATGCTATATAAAATCAAGATTTAAGGCAGTAATGTTCCACATAAACTCAGAAAACAACATTTATGCTTCTTATAAAAGCAGAAAATGATTGCATTCTGTGGGCTTTTCAAAATGATGAATATAATTACATGAAGCAACAAAAATGGATTGAATTAAAAATCCGCTAGTTTCAATTTAAGTTAGTTAAGGGGGAAAAATGTAGTTTCTGGCCAAGGACTGAGAAAATTTTACAAGTATCAAAAAAAAAAAAAAAAAAAAGTTGTTGTATGCACTGTTAGTCAGCTTTCTTCCAACATGTATATGTAGCCCAAAAGTCACCAATGAAATATGAGTCGCTTCAAACCTGCTAAGCCCAAGAAACCCTTTAATAGCATCTACTGTCACAAGTAGAGCTGGTACTCTTTTTTTCCCTCCTCCTGAGTACATGGCCACCCCTGGGATAAGCTAGTTGCTCCTCTAGTGTCTGTACTATATCTTGTGTAATTTATTCATCATCACAGTGCTGGCTCTTTTGGACTAGTGGCCTTGCAGTATTTACTTACTCAGAACAGAACCCCAATGGAAGGACACACTTTAATCCATCCCCCTGCTTCCATGGGTCAGAGGCCAATTCATGGTTGTCTCTCTGTATTTAAAGAGAACTAGTCACTCCTATAATGGTTTTCTGGTTATAGGCTAAGCATGTTGGTTCTTTTTTTTTCTTTTTGGTGTGTGTGTATGTATAGGGACAGTGTGTAGGAGGGGAGAAGGTGAACATAGGTTTAAAAAAAAAAGGAAGAAAGAATTCAAGTATGCTACGTCATGTTAACATAGTACACAGAGCCTAATAAACTTTTACTGTTCTCTTCTATGCCAGCAATTTTTCTTGAACTTGCTTATTGATGGATGTTAAGTTTTCACATTTCTTACTTACATAAAACAATCATTTTGACAGCAGATCCTCTGTTTGTAGAAAGGTAATAAGACATAACTTTGGCTTATGGTTGCAAATTATATCCTGTTGTTTAGTTGTCGTCAAGTCATTGCCACTCAGAGACCCCATGCATGTCAGGGTAGAACTGCTCCATAGGGTTTCCAAGGCTGTGACCTTTCAGAAGCAGATTGCAGAGTCTGTCTTCAGAGGTGCCTCTGGGTGGGTTCAAACCACCAACCTTTCAGCTAGCAGTTGAGTGCTTAGCCATTTGTGCCACCTAGGAGCTACACAGATTGCACTACCTTTACTCTCTGTTTTTAGATAACTCATTTGCATGCCTAATTATCTATCCATCTGTCTATCTATCAGAGGAGCCCTGGTGGTTCAGTGGTTAAAGCAGCTCGGCTGCTACCAAAAGGTTGGCAGTTCGAACCCACCAGCTGTTTCATGGAAGAAAGATGTGCTAGTCTGCTTCCATAAAGATTCACAGCCTGGGAAACTCTATGGGGCAGTTCTACTCTGTCTTATAGGGTCCCTATGAATTGGAATTGACTCAATGGCAGTGAGTTTTTTAAAAACTCTATCTATCTGTCTATCTCCCCTTGCTTCATGAAATCCTGAAGGTGAGACTTGGTGTTTCAGGGTAGACTAGCCAATAATTTTTCTACGTTTGGCCAGTATAGTGGGATCAGAAAACTTGGAAGAAGGCAGCATGGAAGAGCTAAGGAAAAGGAGCTGTGTAGCTCATGCCTACCTTTAGGCATTGCATTCAAAATGTGCCTGCTACATGCAAAGTGGTATTGAAATAAATGAAAATAAAATTAACTAATTACCTATTATTTATTTATTTATACCTCTTGAGTAAGTTTTGTGCTGCTATGCAGTTTCCATGAGCCATAAAAGAAGATAAAAGCAGTAAAGTCTAGTACCTGGTGCAGAGGTATATTGATATGCTTAAGGAGAGCTTTCACTGCCATCTGGAGCTCGTAGAAGAACAATTGCATGGGGCAGTCAGAAGTATGATCCACACTTTCCATAGATTCAGAGCCAGAAAGCTTTTGGATCCATTCCCATTCCTCTCTGTATGTTGAGTCAAGTTAAAATTAGAAATACAACAAAGTTCAGAACACAACTCAGAACTCTCGTAGTGTATATGTCCAGAACCTGTATGATCAATTCTTGGTGGTTGAAGCTCAATGCAATTCATGACATTTGAACTTTCTATCACCCAAAGGGAGTTCAAAATTAGCACTTTCTAATTTAAGCGGAGTTTACCTATCAAAGCACATATACCTCAGAACAGCAGATCTAATTTGTATGATTCATTTTTTGAGATTGTTGTTGTTGTTATGTGCTGTAGAATCAGACCCAACTCATAGAGACCCCTCCTTGGGTTTCCGAGGCAGTATCACTATGGAAGTAGATTGTCCAACCTTTCTTCCGAGGAGTGGCTGGCGGGTTTGAACTGCCAGCCTTCTGGTTAGCAGTCAAGTGCCTTAGGCATTACACTATTGGTGCGTTCAAATATTTTTGGTAATAATTTCCTGACTGTCCTCATTATTCATCCCCTGCAGATCCTCTGTAAGTTCTAAGACACTACATTTTACTGCAGTGGCATCTACTGGTTAGTTCAGCAGTTGGGTAACCACAGTATTGTGGTCCAACTCAGGCAACAAACCACATAGCACATTTCAACCCTGGCCTGTTGTAATTATGGGGACTCTTTTGGTTTCCTTCCCCCTCCAGAAGCTTGAGGAGAATCACAAATAGGAACACCAGACAATTCTAATAAAAGGAACCAGGGGACACACATCACTGCCTCCATCCTCCTTACAAACCAGTCATCTGTATCTTTATTCTGCATGCTCCATAATCCTGCCTAATGAACTTTTCCAAATGTCATGCAAAAGGGAAGGGAAAAGAATGGTGGTGGGAGGAAAACACATCTGGTTTGTCCCCCAAAGGCTGCTCTTCAAAAGGAGCTTGAAAAGATCAAGGTAAATGCCTCTTGGGCAACATTGTTTCCACAGGTATTTTAGTACAAGTCTCTAAACACATTCAGTTGGCCCAGTTTCTCCTTCTTCCAGCTCTGCGGGGAGCAGCAGTATGCTCTTAAGAGCAGGCCAGACAGGAAAGGAAAGCCCTTCTCTCATGGGATGCAGAGGAGAGGTGCTGACATATGTTCCCACTCGTGTGAAAACCCTCTGAAAATTCTCTCCAAAGGGTTGTACCAGCCTGGGCTCCAATCGGTGGATCAGAAAGCTAAATTGATAGTGGCATAAGCTTTCCACCAGAAAACACTCTTAATTAACTACTCCCTTAAAAAAAATTCTGTTTTCAAGATATCTGTTCCATTTGTCCCAGTCAAGGTAAATACCTCTTTTAAAATAAAAACTTCCTACTTCAATCTGGGAACACAGTTAGCTTCACAAATAATTGAGAACCTCTCTTTGAGAAGCTGCTCTGGAACTGTTTCTTTTCTCCTATCACTGATACTGAAGAAAACAAAGGGTTTCCTGACTAGCATAAGTCTACACCCAACCTAAAGGACCACATTTCTAAAATAAGGTCTGTAACCAAATCAGGAAATAAGTGACCAGTAGGAATACCTTGACACACTAATCCATTTGGGCTATAAGATTGTAGGAGATGGAACTGGCAGGGTGAAAGCTACTGGAATATTTTGTATAAATGAAACTTGGGTTGTAGAAATAGAAAATTAGTTGGTATAGCCATTAAAATGTGGAGTCTGAACCCTTAAGACACAAATCTACATGAAAAGAACTATTGGTCATTCAACATGCAAATAAGCCATGGAACCTTTTGGGAAGGTCTGAGATGATAACTAATGTTGATTGTAGAAGTGACCAGCAGATGGCAGGCTTAAAGTCTTGGTGTAGTTGATAAGCAAAAGGAGAAAAGATGGTAGCTAGTGAGTTTTTCGACACAGCATCATCATCTCCTCCATTACCATAAAATAATATTTAATAAACATCATGAGACTTTATAAACCGTCGCTACCTCTTTAGAGACCAAACTGTAAATGACAAAATTAGAGTCTTTTGGTTAGGCAAATTCTTAGGTGTAACTAGAAATCGAGGGCCTAGTTTGTATTCTTTCAAGGCTGAAGAAGGCTAGAGAGTTCTTTTTCTCTTCTTTCCTTTTTTCTTTTGTTTCCCTTTAATTTTGTGAAAGGAATTCTGGTAGCTCAGTGGTTAAAGCATTCAGCTGCTAAACAACAGGTTGGCCCTTCAAACCCACCAGAAGCTATGTGGGAGAAAGATGCAGCAGTTTGCTTCCATGAAGATTTATTGCCTTGGAAACCATATGGTCCAGTTCTACTCTGTCCTATAGGGTTGTCATGAGTCAGAATTGGCTTGAGGGCAGTAAATTTCGTTTGGTTTAATGTGCACAATTCAGTTCACTATAGGAGACTTACAGAAGCCTGCTATGGGGGCTGGTTGTGAAGTTGGGCCAGATTACCAAGATTGGGCAACTTTCCCAAAGCTAGCAGAGTAATTCACCATAATACCAAACCATAGAGCAAAGTTTCCAGAACCTCAGGCCATGTGACTTTTTTTTTTTTTTCCTCTAGAGAACACAAAGGAGTGTGGAAACATGCAAGGTCCTCAGGCCAGAGCAGGGGTAAGATGATAATGGGGAAGTTTCTTTAAAATGAGGGAGGTCATTTGCTCCACCAAATCCATTCCCATAAGTGATGTTTAAGAAAAACAAAAAAGAACATGACTGTTTTAAGATTGTGATGTAAAGATACTGGAAATAGCAATGTTGAAAGTAAAGGTCATCTGTTCATTAACCAGTTAGTTGAACATCAGTGGTTGCACCATGAATGATGCAGAGGATAATCAGTTGGGCTTTTTATAACACGTTCACCCCCTGCCCCCCAATCAACACCACAATTGTCCTTATTCTAGGTTTCTAATGTTAAAACCCAAGTCTGACTCCTCCAGTGTGCTCACCTCTGAGGATACTGCACCATAGGAAACGTACTGGGAAGTCACACTGCAGCTTCCTTCTGGCACATCTAATCTATTCACTTGAGCCATTGTTTCGTCAGGAGGAAAATCTGAACTCACGGCAACTTACTTGGAAATGTTATTATTTTCACGGATCTTCACATGGCAGAGGATGTTGGGCAACTTTTGAGTGACGAGAACTTTGATCTGATCCACAGAGCTACACAGCTTCAGGTAACCCAAGTACAGTCCAGGAGAGAGGCGTTGATGGCTCCTTTTGTGATAGGAGAGAATATCCTGTAGGGTAAAAACAAACAAACAAATGAATAAATAACACACAAAAAAACCAGCCTTAAAGGGAAACCTCAATATCATTTCCTCCCTAAGGAGGGTCATGTAAGGAATCAAAGGAGTTATGGCTAAATAGGGAGAAACTGTAGATACCATTGTGAATATTGGAGAAGTGTTGCTGGTATAAGAGGCTGTGGTGGTGCAGTGCTTAAGGCATTTGGTGGTTAATCAAAAGATTGATGGTTCAAACCCACCACCCATTCCATGGAAGAAAGATGAGGCAGCCTGCTTTCATAAAGATTCACAGGCATGGAAATCCAATGGGGATCTCTATGAGTCAGAATTGACTCGATGTCAGTGAGTTTGGTTTTGGTTTGGTTGTTGGTACAGCTACCACTGTAAGGCAAATTCTCTTCCAGCTCGGGTAACTAGTCCTTAATAAGTTCTGCATGCTTATCCTCTACAGATCTCTATGTCAAGGATAGGTATGTGGGTTATGTATGATTGACAGTAGGGTTGTAGTAGTGGAGGTAGGTGATAAGGAAAATTATAAATCATGCTTTCAGCCCTTTGAGGGTTTATCATTTAATTTGGGGAGAACAGAAATTTCCAGCAGTAAAAGCTGATAAAGCAGTATGGGAAGGATAATTGGTACCAGGAAAAGACCATTTGAAAGGAAAATTGAGACTAGGCGACTCCCTGAGACTATTGCCCTGAGAAATTCTTTAAACCTTGAACAGAAACTATCCCCAGAAGTCACCTTTTAGCAAAGTAACAGATTGGTACATAAAATAAAAGATATTATTTTTCAGTATGGTGCTCCATTAAAAAACTATTGACATGAGACCAAACGGTCAATAATAACTCTGAAGCAAAGATGATAAAATATGTGGAAAGGGAAACTAGAGTACTAGAAACAAAACAACCAGAATGCAATTAAAGAGAATGTTGACACATTGTGAAAAATATAACTGATGTTACTGAACAATTTGTGCAGAAATTGTCAAATAGGAACCTAATTTGTTGTGTAAATTTTCACCAAAAACACAATACAATATTTTTATAAAAATGAAACCAAATAAAGTGGGATCAGAATTTTGTAGTATATCAGGAAAAAGGCTTGGTTGATTCTTTATCTTGAAAAAAATGAAACAAAGTAGTAATAATAGGTTTATTTTATCTCATATTAACAACATTTAAGTTGTAATTATAATTATGCACTAATTCTGAAAATGAAGAGAAAATGAATCAAGCATCGGTTCTGTTTTTAGCTTAAGTTTTTAGGTAGCTGAAATGATATTGCTCACATCTGACTGTCATGATGTGATAATAAAAAGGATAATTTTTGCAAAAGTGTTTGAACACTTCACGTATTTCTTTCCTGACATTATTTAAAATGTTTATTTGAAATCATTTGCTTATGCAGCTCTTGTTAAATTTATGTTCTGCAGTTGTTAATTAGGAGCTTTGGTGGCATAGTACCTTAGATATTTGACTGCTAACCAGAAGACTGGCGGTTCAAACCTACCAGCCACTCCTCGGAAGGAAGATTGGGCAATCTACTTCCATAGTAATACCACCTCAGAAACCCAAGGAGGGGTCTGTATGAGTTGGATCTGACTTGACGGCAGTGAGGGTGGTTTTTGGTTTAGTAAATTGGTCTATCACTGCCAGATTTTTAATTGCCAATGACTTTGCATGTGATTTGATTAGGTGCCCCTATCATCTTCATCAGCTTCACAAAATTTTTTATTTTTTTTACAAGATTTTAAACTTTACCTTGTGATAGATTTACACTGAGTTTGTGTTGTATTGTCACATCAGAACATTCCACAAGCAGCACAGACTGATGAATGAATAGTGCATTCAAGGAGTAGTGCAATAGGAAGTGCCAGCTGAGTTAACACAGAGGGATGTTTAAGTAGAGTTTTATTTTTTATGTGGTCAGTTCTCTAGTGAACTGTTTGGGTTATGAGTTTTGCTTCCCTGTACAACTGTAGAGACTCAGATAATGAACTTTTGAAAAATAATTATGAATAATGCAGTAAGGAAAGATCCTCACCCCTATCAAAGTAGGTAAGGCTTTTTAAACATTTGGACCCTGGGATGCAGAGTTAGGAGTGATGAGTCAGGTAATTGATTATAATGGAAGGTTTCCAGAGCCAGAGTTTAATATGTTTTTTGTAGGGGGTAAGATAAAGGGACTCAACTTTAAGTGTAGAGAAGGTGAGAAGGAAAAGAAAAACAAACATACTAACCTTTTCCAGAATTCTATATGGGACAGAGGGATATGAGGCCTTTCTTGACCACTACACTCTGAAGCAGTGGCCCCTCCTCTCCAGAATTAATCATCGGCAACATCTACTAGCATGGATTGTCTTCTGTATTTCACCCTTTATCAAACACTGACTTCCTGTGATGCTAGGCAGGGTGGCAGACACAGAGGGTTCATGTGAATATGAATGGTTCCTACTCTCGAGGAGGCCAAGAAGGACAGATATGTATTAGCAAATGATCACAACAGACATATAAAGGAATACTTATAATTTTCTTCTTTTCTTTTCTTGAGCTAGACTATGAAATTAATGGCAGGGTTTTGTTTTGTTTTTTAATTGCTTTAGATCTTTATTTTTGTATATAATAAAAAAGCAAAAAAACCAAACCCACTGCCATCAAATTGATTCCTACTCTTAGCAAACTTATAGGACAGAGTAGAACTGCCCCACAGGGTTTCCAAGGCTGTCAGTTTATATGGAAGCAGACTACCTCATCTTTCTCCAGAGGAGTGGCTGGAGGATTTGAAACACCAAATTTTTGGTGTGCATCTGAATGCTTTAACCACTACACCATGGGTACACAGAGTGTGGAAATCAGGTTAGAACCCTAAAACAGAACATATGTGAATAGTAGAAGAGAGAAAAAATAAGGGTGGTCACAATTAGGACAAAGACATAGCTAGCATGTATAGAAAAGGAAAAGCATGCATTTAAAAGCAATTACCTTTTAAAAGGTATTTGGCAAAAAAAAAAAAAAAAACGAGAAAAATTTGATTTCATGATCAAGAAGGAAGAAATTCTTATTAATGTCAAGGGATAGATAAGGCTGAACTTTTTAATGTCTCTTATCTTTTCAGAAGAGAACACAGGTAAATAGTTCAGGCAAGATGGAATTTTGGATCATGAACATATAATCAAAGAAAGAAAAATGGTCATTGAGAGAAAAAACAAAAAAAATTGCAAGTATTCAGATCAGCAGAACTTGATGATGTGCACCCTGGGGGTGCTTGCTGAACTAGCAGATGTGGCGACAGCCCCACAGGTCATTATTTTTGAGAAGTCATGGAGAACTGGAAAAATCCCTGAAGATTAGAAAAGGACAAATAACAGGAAGGGAGGAAACGCAGGATGACCCTAGTAATTAAAGACTGCCAACTTATTGATCTTTGGGAAAAACATGAGAAGGAAACATCCAACAATCAATTTGTAGTCATCTAGGAAATCCTGAGACACTAATTAGTAGTAAATAAGGTTTTGTGAAGGATAAATCATGTAGGCAATTTTAATTTCTAGCAGCTATGAAGCAGTATCCAAAGACCAGGGAGAAGTCTCCAATGTAATCTGTTTCACTAGATAACCCAGGAAAAGTAGATTCTTGACCACATTAATGAGCTAAAGATCTGTGTTGAAGATTCATGGGTGATGGAGATAGTATGGGAATAGGAAACATATTGAGTGATGGCCTAGTATGAATTGGTCCTGAGGGCCAGTCTGTTTATTGACTGTTTATTCAGCCTGTTTATTGACATTCCAGACAAAGAAATCAAGAATGTGTATATCAAATTTGTGGGTCCCAAATTTGGTGTGGTTTTGATTTTCTGGAAAATAGTAATAAAGCTCTGAATGACCTTATGCATTGGAAAAATAAGCCTATCATAATTAGGGTTGAAACTTGGTAAGAAAATATGCTTGTAAAGACCCAAACCTAAGAGTACAAATATAGTATGGGTATGAGTGTAAGAGAAACACATGTGGGGGTCAGAACTGACCACAAATAGAATGCGAATCAAGAGCATATTGTGGTTCTGTGAAAACCAACGCCATTCTGGGATGGAGTAATTCATTTTCATTCAATTTTTTTTAAGATCACTGCTAAGCATCTACTATGTGTTTTCCTGCCTTTACATAGTCATTTATCCTTCATTAGTCAGAATGTTTTTGGAGCCTGAGAAATTCATGAGAAGAGAAATAAGCTGTCTTATTCATGTATTCTGAGGAACACTAGAAAGACCTACTGTCCCTCAGATTACATGAGCAAATCAGATGCCCATGGGTCTATGTGTTGCCTGATTCAACTTCTAACCTGCATTTCTAGCCATTTCCACTACAACCCTTTCGTGTCCCTTCTCTCCAGCCACCAAAGATTGCTTTTTCCTTCCTCACACATGCTCTAGTCTCTCTTTTTTGATTGTTTACTGGTTCATGAATTCACTCCAGCTACCAACTTCAATCATGTACCTACTATGTATCTATCAGTCATTGTGCTAGGGTATTAATGACACTAAGAAGAAGCTTTCCCTTTCTGGAACTCATATTCCAGTGTGGGAGAGAGACATGGAAGCAAGTTTTTCTAACCCAGTTATGATAAAAGCCATTAAGAAAGTTTGTGTAAGTTCGGTCTTGGGTCCAAGGAAGAGTGAGGTCTACTTTTCAGCCTCTGCCTCCTTTCACCATTCCCTCTATTTAATTTAATTCTTTCTATTTAATTCTCTCTCTCTGTTCCTTTCTTCCTTTCTTTCTCCACCTAGTGAACTTAACTTACATTTCACAGCTCAGCTAAATGCCACCTCTTCTGCAACGCCTTCCCTGATATTTCCAGTCAGAATTAATGGCTGCTTTGTCTGTGTTCCCATAGTACACTGTTTGTACTGCTATCAGGCTCTGGTTTAATTCTGCCTTGTATTACCTTGATTTGTTTACAAGTCTGTCTCCATCCCTTGACTGAACTCCTTGAGAGCAGGGACCTTGACTTATTCATTTGTTTTTCCTATAGCACCTAGCAGAGTGCCTGGCTCCTAGTTGGTGCTGAAAAAATGTTTATTAAAAATGAAGTGAGAGGCCTAAAGGTGGTGGCATCTGAAGCTGGGACTCTGGAAGAGAATATGCTGTGTTGGTGCAGTGAGCAAGAAAGGCCTATCCAACTTCTCTTCATCGATCAGACAGCCGAAGAGCTGGTTAGAGGAACAATAGATTGTTGCTTTTCTATTAACTACTGGGCTTTTGTTTTGCTACTTGGGCTGTGGAAGCTAAATTGTCCAGGACAGCAGAGATCACAAAATGGTTGCCAGTGATCTTTGTGGGCCCAAGATTATATGGACTACAAAGAATTTACCTTTTCTGAATTATTTTTTTAACTTCTAAAAATCTGGAGATTTTACCTAAAACTCCTGATTTCCAAATTCTCTTGAAAAATTATAAAATATTCCAATGCTGGGCTGCTTTTTTCCACTGTAACTAGGTGAGGATGAATAGGGCCTTCTTTCTTAGAAGAGACAGAGACTCCAGGTTACTGTAGTCACTGCTATATTCACTTGTTTCTTTTCTTAAATTGAGATGTAATTCACATACCACAAACTTTACCCTTTTAAGTATATAGTTAAGTGATTTTAGTACATCACAAGGCCATGAAACCATCACTACTATTTAGGTCCTTTTCATCACCCCAAAGAATCTCCACACTCATTAACAGTCACTGCCTAGACCCTCCTTTCCTTGCCCCTGGAACCATTAATATGCTTTCTGTTTATATGGATTTGGCTGTTTTGAACATTTCATATAAATTGATTCAGATAATATATAGAAGAGGACAGTGGTATCTGGAGGTGAGGAGGAATGCCTAAGGAGAAGAACAGAAAGTAAACAAGGATGGAAGACAAGCTTTATCACAACTTCCCTAGGACAAGACTGTCTGAATAGATCCATTGACCTATAGTTAGCTGATCTTTGACAAAGCCCCCAAATCCATTAAATGGGGAAGAGAATGTTTGTTTAATAAATGGTGCTGGAGCTCCATTTGCAGAAAAATGAAACAAGATCTCTACCTCACACCATACACAAAAATGAACTCCAGATGGATCAAAGAATTAAATGTGAAACTTAAAACTATACAGTTCCTCAAGGAAAATCTAGGGGCAAATTTAAGGGCCCTAATATATAGCATGGGAGCTCTGGTAGCATAGTGGCTAAAAGCACTTGACTGCTAACCAGAAGGCTGGCGGTTCAA
>NW_006921836.1:2004995-2006644 GCF_000298275.1 Orycteropus afer afer
TAGGGAAAGTGAATTTGCTCTGTAAATCTCCACCCAAATCACAATAATAATAAAAAAAGGAGTGTCTGACAGGAGGATCACATCTGATTTGTGTCATCACAATTTTAAAATAGGATTCAGAGAGATGGAAGTGGGAGATGGAAAGCAAAATGATCTAAAGGGAAGGGCACCAAGTTGGGAATAAGAAGGCTTGGGTTCTAGTCTTTCTTATGCTGCTTTTTAACTCTTAGGATGTTTTTAGCTGATACTATTTTGAGCAAGTAATGTCCTTGAAATCCATGGTTCATCTGTGAACTGGACATAATAAATTTATCCACTTAATCTCAACTACTCACTCAAAAATTACCCACTTAATTTTCATGAGGATCAAAAGTCATAATATGGTAAAGTATTATAAACTTGAAAGCGTAGTACAAATGCAAAAGGTAAATCTTCAGAGAAAACATCACATGTGAGGCTGTCAGTTACTGAAGTGACCCTGAAGATCATGGCCTGAGTAACTTGGTACCTGAGAGAGGCCTCCCTATTGAAAATACTCTCAATGCCAATTAGTTTGAACAGGGAGACTCTAGCTTGTTCATCTCTTTTTTCCTTCCTACTAAAGTGTAGGAAGCATCTTATAAGATTTTTCATTTTCTCATATATGAGAAAAGCCTGTTATGAAGCTCTGGAACTTCAAAGGGTCAGACATTTGAGTTTCCCTGGACCTTAGGGATTGCTAGATATTATGACCCAGACTTTGGTCAAGCCCTTATCTGTTTTGAAAACTCCATTGTAGATCAATTCATTTTTATTCAGCTTTTCCTTAGTTATCAAAAGGTAGAGGAGGTGGTGAAGTGCTTAAAGGGATAAGCAAGGCAGGGAACTTCTGAGAAAGTAGGAATGAGGAGGACATGAACTGAGTTTGTCCCAAGGAGATCCTAACATTGTTTGGATTCTTCTGAGTAGAGAAATTAAAAATAAATAAATAAAAGTAAAACAAAACAAAACCACTAACAGTTTTTGTTTAGTTACTCATGCCAACTTATTTAATTGTCACAAGACCCACACAAGGTAGATACTATTATTATCTCCACTTTGGAGGAATTATGAGGGACGAGAAGTTAAATGGCTTGCCCTAGTTACACAGCTAGAAAGGATGAAGTCTGGTTTCACACCCAGTCAGCCTGATTCCAAAGTGGTGCCCCAGAGTGTGATGGTCTTTACCATCAGGCTTCTTTAAGCCTGGGCCTCCAGTCAGAAGGGCTGCTAATCATCATTTTTCTGCCCCTGGGAAAAGACAGTATAAAACAGGTGGTTGTCAGGTACTGTTGAATCAGTTCTGACTCATAGAGACCCTGTGTACAACAAAATGGAGCACTGCTCAGTCCTGCACCATTTTCACAATCACTGCTATGTTTGAACCCACTGTTGCAGACACTTTGTCAATCCAACTCATTGAGGGTCTTCCTCTTTTTTGCTGACCCTCTACTTTACCAAGCATGATGTCCTTCTCTAGGGAAAGATTCCTTCTGATAACATGGCCAAAGTATGTGTTGCTGTTGTTGTTGTTATGTGCCGTCGAGTTGACCCAACTCATAGTGACCCCTCCTTGGGTTTCCGAGGCAGTATCACTACGGAAGTAGATTGCCCCATCTTCCTTCCAAGGA
>NW_006921836.1:2007024-2017685 GCF_000298275.1 Orycteropus afer afer
CATCATTTGATTTATTGACTGCTGCTTTCATGGGTCTTGACTGTGGATCCAAGTAAAATGAAATCCTTGACAATTGCAGTATTTTCTACAGTCATCATTATGCTGCTTATTGGTTTAATGTGAAGATTTTTGTTTTCTCTATGTTGAGTTGTAATCTATACTCAAGGCTATAGTTAGATCTTAATCAGTAAGTGCTTCAAGTGTTCTTCACTTTTAGCAAGAAAGGTTGTGTCATCTGCATACCACAGGTTGTTAATGTGTCTTCCTTCAATCCTCATGTTGAGTTCTTCTTCATGTAGTCTAGTTCTCAAATTATTTGCTCAGCATACAGATTGATTAAGTATGGTGAAAATTATACAACCCTGATGCACACCTTGCCTGATCTGAAACTACGCAGTATCCCCTTGCTTTATTAGAGCAACTGCCTCTTGTCTATGTACACGTTCTGCATGAGCACCACTGAGTGTTCTTGTGTTCTCAATATTCACAATGTTATCCATAATTTTTTATGGTCCACATAGCCTTTACACAGTCAATGAAACCTAGGTAAACATCTTTCTGGTATTCTCTGCTTTCAGCCAAGATCTACCTGGCATCAGCAGTGACATCCCTCATGCCATGTCCTCTTCTGAATCCATCTTGAATTTCTGGCAGTTCCCTATCTATGTACTGCTGAAACTATTTTTGAAAGACATTCAACAAAATTTTACTTGCATGTGATATTAATTACATTGCTTATTAATTTCCACATTCTAATGGATCACCTTTCTTTGGAATGGGCACAAACATGGATCGCTTCTACTCGGTTGGTCACGTAGCTGTCTTCCAAATTCCTTGGCAAAGATAAGTGAGTGCTTCCAGCATTACAACTGTTTATTGAAACATCTCAATTGGTATTCCATCAATTCTTTTTTATCAGTGCCTGCAGTGCAGGTTCGACTTCTTCTTTCAGCACCTTTGGTTCTTAATCATATGCTACTTCCTGAAATAGTTGAACATCAACCCATTCTTTTTGGAACAGTGACTGTGTTTATTCCTTCCATCTTCTTTTGATGTTTCTTGAGTCATTCAATATTTTGCCCGTAGAATCCTTCAGTATGGCAACTCAAGGCTTGAATTTTTTCTTCAATTCTTTCAGCTTGTGAAACGCTGAGTGTGTTCATCCCTTTTGTTTTTCTAACTCCAGGTCCTTGCACATTTCATTATAATACTTTACTTTGTCTTCTTTAGCTGCTCTTTGAATTGTTCTGTTCAGGTTTTGTACTTCCTCATTTCTTCTGTTTGCTTCAGCTACTCTCCATTCAAGAGCAAGTTTCAGAGTCTCTTCTGACATCCATTTTGGTCTTTTTTTTTCTTTCCTGTCTTTTTAATGACCCCTTTCTTTCTTCATGTATGATGCCCTTGATGTCATCCCACAACTCATCTGGTCTTCAATCATGAGATTAGTGTTCAATCTATCCTTCAGATTCAATCTATCTTAAATTCAAGAGGGGTATACTCAAGGTTATACTTTGGCTCTTGTAAACTTGTTTTAATTTTCCTCAGGTTCAACTTGAACTTGCATATGAGTATGTTCAAGGCAAAGAGAGAGAAATAGAGGAGAGAAAAAAAGATGGGGGCGTGGAGAAGGGAGAGTCGGGGGTGGGTGGGGAATGACATCAAGCAGGAATGTTCCAGTCAGTGGGGGTAAATTTTCCACTTGGATCTGTGTGGAAACCTGATCCTGCCTCTATTTTTGGTCTCCTTCTCTAACAACTTTTCGCCAGATTGGAATTTTTCTACACCTGTAACACATTTTTAATGTAATAAGTCTTGTAGAAACCAGGTATTATATCATGCTAGGGCCTGTGCTGTGTTTCTAGGAGCAAAGGTAGCCCAGACCCCAGTTTATCCCTATAGGGGATTAGTGTATTAGTCACCCTGTAAAAGCTCGATTTACTATGATTTTTTAAATGTTTCTTTTAGCACTTGCTTATAAACGGTAAAGAGGGGAGCCACAGATATGTCTGTGTTCCCTGCCCCCACCTCTATATACATGCACTTACTCTATCAATTTCATATGAATCAAAATTCCATAAAATCCAATCCAGAGGTATTGGCTTTGACAAATTAGCTTACCTTTGGTACAACAGACTTGCCCTGGTTTGGGCCAGGGCATGTAATAGAAAAGTGAGATTACTGAACCAGTCTTCCCTTTGCTGAGAATGGAAGTAAACCAGAGGGCTAGTGGTTTTTGCTGTTTAGGATGACCGTGAAGGACTACTGGGCCCAAGGCTTGGACCTGGCTTGTTTGTGTCTGACTGGACATTTCTTTTCCTTTTTGTCCAGATTGGCCATTTTATGTACTTGTGCCATTGGTTGTAAGGGGCTAATATAGATGCTTTTGGCAGTTTCTTCACTTAACTGGAACATTTTATATAACTTATTACCATCACTGGATTTGAAAAACAGAGAGAGAGAGAGAAAGAGAGAGAGAGAGAGAGAGAGAGAGAGAGAGAGAAGGGAACAGCCATTCACATAAGAATACGTAAGGCAGTATGGTGACATGAAGAGAATGCTGGACTCAGGAGCAGATGTGAGTTTGTATCCTGGTTCTACCACCTAAAATAGGCTAAGAGTCAGGCTCTAAGCTGCCTGAATTTTGAATTTTGGTGGCTTGTAGGTACTCAAATGAGTCTTTTATCCTTTATTTCATCTCCTGTAACTACTCACTAAAATCCCAACTCTTGTCGAATGTGATGTGACAGCAAAAAGAAACCTAGGTTTCTAATCAGAATATTTGAGTTCAGGTCTCATCTCTTCCATTTTCTAGATTTGTGACCAAGGGTAGATCCAAGTTTTGTGGAGCCTGAAGCTAATTCAATCTTTGGTGGTTTCTTTATAGAAAAGAATCCAAAATTATGAATGCAAAATTGCTAGGGTCTCTCTCAGGGCCTTGGAAGGAGCTTGTGCAAGTTAAGAGCCCTGATGCTCAGACTTCATTAATATCATTAAATCTGCTTCTGTGGGTAGCCCTATGTCACTCAACTCCTTTAAGCGTTAGGTATTTTATTCCTACAGTGGATTTAATTATGCCTGTCTGTCCTATGGGATTATTGTAAAGACCAAGCAAGAGTAAAATGTGTAAAAGTATTTTTCTTGAAAGTGATATATGTATAAAAGTGCCCTAGGGCACAGTGGTTAAAGTGCTCAGCTACTAGTTTGAACCCACCAGTCACTCCACAGGAGAAAGATGTGGCAATCTTCCATAAAGATTTATAGCCTTGGAAACCCCATGAGGCAGTGTCCTCTAGGGTCACTATGGGTCAGAATCAACTTGACGGCAGCTGAGTATTTATATAAAACATAAAAAGCCAAACCAAACTCACTGCCACTGAGTCGTTTCTGACTCACAGTGACTCCTCCTTGGGTTTTTGAGGCAGTATACTACGAAAGTAGATTGTCCATATCTCTATCTCTATATCTATCTATCTATCTAGTCTCTCTCTCTCTCTAGACAGAGATACCAAACCAAACTCACTGCCATCTGCCATTGAGTTGATTCTGACTCATAGTGGCCCCCATTGGGTTTCCAAGGCTGTTAAGTCTTTACAGAAGCAGACTGCCTCATCTTTCTTCCACGGAGCAGCAGCTGGGTTCAAATCACCAACCTTTTGGTTAGCAGCCAAAATGCCACTACGCCACCAGAGCTCCATATATTTACATATTCTAAGCCATATGTATTTGCACACACATTCTAAACCATGTGTGTATGTGCGTGTGGTTATATACACAC
The DNA here is from genome assembly GCF_000298275.1 of Orycteropus afer afer. Lineage (NCBI taxonomy): Eukaryota > Metazoa > Chordata > Mammalia > Tubulidentata > Orycteropodidae > Orycteropus > Orycteropus afer. The sequence continues at coordinate 2,010,800 of NW_006921836.1, forward strand.
ATAAATAGTTTAGAAATATGTTATGTACTATACTCCATCCATGTATTAGTTTCACATTTTGATTATACTGTCTGTAGATCCTCTATTCAGTTATTTACCCCAATGTTTCTCATTGATCATTGGCATTTTCGGGATGCCTGCTATTTGTACTGCTTTGTAAACTCCACATCTGGAGAGGGATAAATAAAAATCAGCCATGAACTTTCCCATATGTGAAATATGAGCAGTGACATGGCTTTGGACTTTTTTTCATTTTATCACTGTGTATGTAAATGGCTGTTGGTATATATTTCACTAGAGCATCAATAAGTTTGTTTGGAACTTCAAATATATCAGGACATTGAAAATATTACATACCTGGATGGTTATCAGTAATATGTCTAAGGATGTTGGCTCCTCAGGTGTTGACAAAGACTTTCTCTGGCTTTGCAGCTTTGAGATCTGCATCCATTTTCCATTAAAAAATGAATAGAGCATCTCCACCTCTCGGATGGTTACTATGAGTATGTTCCCGTGCCTGTCTTTAATAGGCTCATAGTAAACTCTTCCCAAGTTGTGTGTTCCAAGTAAATTCTAGAAACAAATAGATTACTGGTAATTTGTGTAACACTGGGCAAATAAAACAAGACAACTGCAACAACAACAACAAAAAAAAAAACACTGAATAATTATCTGATAATTCTGAAAAGCTCTTTCTTTTTCTTTTCTTTTTGGACTTAAGCTTAGAATATGTGGCATCATAGAAATGCACCGAACAGAAGCCCGAAGAAATGTCTTCAACATCCACCTGGAAGGATTATAGCAAAAGGCACAAAAACTATGTTTTTTTAAAAGCAAATTCAATATCTGTAAATATCTCGTACCCACATAGACACACTAACATATAAACCTCAGTACCAGCACTTGAAGAGAATCCCAGATGTTTTAAAGAAAAATGCCTGATATTTGAAGTATGCTACTTGTGGAGTTTTCAAGAGATCTACAGTAAGCTAGTATGAGGAGGGGTTGTTTAAAATGAAGAAGTGAATTAACAATGTAGCACCTTGTGCAGCTTCCCAAATGACTGCACATTCCTTGCAAGATACTTTAATTGAGAGATTGGCCTGGTTTGACTTATCTGCATTTCAGGGGTTCTGTTCATTTAGATTTTCTTGAAATTGTTTATAAACTAGATCAACTGAGGCAGACAATGCTTTTAGAAAGGTAAGAATGGAATAATGCCCTATTAAATTTGGAGGAGCCTAGTTAGGTGTTACTAAAATAATCAAGTGCTTTACAATAGGCAGGTTTTGAAGATTTCTAACCTAGACCACTGGATGTTGTTGTTGTTGTTGTTATGTGCCATCGAGACCACTGGATAGATAGGTTAAAATCTCTTCTTTTAAAATATCTATGATTTTTTAAAATTATAAATCATTCCAGAGCTCCTACCACTTATTTTGTGAGTTCACATAAATGTTGTTAGCATGAGAGCATAGATAGAATTGGAATTTTTAAAAGTGACAAGAATGACCTAAAAATGAATGAAACAGCTGGTCAGTATTCACATGTACAAAGACATTGAAATGTTCTCTCAAGAGAAGAGACTATGTCTTAAATCTTTAATTTTCCACACAAAGACTGGACATGCATCAAGTTAGGCATTTCATAACTTATAATTGACAAGATATAAAATTATTTCGGCAGCATTATCATTTCTAAAAGAAAATGGTCTAATTACTCTAAATCATAGAAAAGCAGTTTGAGAAGTTTTTTAGTCCAACCCTATGTAGTACTATATTTTTATATAGAAGTGGTTTATTGCAAAATAATACTGCCTATATACAGTAATATCTCTCCCCCACCCTGCCCCTAAACAAAACAAAACAAAATAGCAAAGGAAAAACAAAAGACCTGATTTGCAGTATTTGCCAATGTTTGTGGTATAAATAAGGAGCTCTGGTGGTGCAGTGCTTATGGCATTTGACTGCTAATCAGGAGGTTGGTGGTTCAGAGGTTCAGACCCACTGGCCACTCTGGTGAAGGAAGACAGGACAATCTGCTTCTGTAAACATTTACTGCCTCAGAAACCCAGTGGGGGTCGCTATGAGTTGGAATCGACTTGATGGCAGTGGGTTTAGTTTTGGTTTTTGGTGGTGTAAATACTCCCACCATAGATTTCACACTACCAAACATTTGGCAATGAATAGGCTTTCAAGATTCCTGAAAATTTAACAGTTGGCTTTCCTGAGCCAGTACAAGTTGGCTCTAGCACAGCACTCTATTAAACCCTCACTTACACTAGTGTTGTGTATCAGGGCTGGCTGCCATTCTTTAACTGTTGGACTTCTGAAAAATTATTTACCCTCTCTGGCCCTGAATTTCTTCATTTGAAATTAACCATCTTTATAGCTCAGACATCCCATATGCTAATCTTTAGCCTGTTTGGAGGATTAAATCAACAATGCAAGAAAAAGTGCTTTGTAGAAACTCTCAGTACATACTAGGGTTTCTTTCTGTAGGGTAAGGCTTTCTTTACTGCTTTAATTGGAATCCCGTCCCAATTTATACCTATTTATTTTTAAGACCTAGCCAGGGTTCACCTTCTGTGTGAAGATTTACCCAACTCTCTCAGGTAGAATTTACCATTTCCTCTATTCTCCTACTGAGTCATGTAATACTTCTATCTCAGCACATCTCTGGCTTTATTTCATATATTGCATACATGTCATGAGATCATGGTTGTTTCATCTGTGTGTCTCCACGTTCCTTGCATAATGGCATCTATAGTAGTTCAGTAACTTTTTGTTGACTGAATTAACATTATATTATGATTAAGACATTGTTGTTTTTATGTGCCATCGAGTCGGCCCTGACTCATAGCGACCCCTCCTTGGGTTTCTGAGGCAGTATCACTATGGAAGTAGATTGCCCCATCTTCCTTCCAAGGAGTGGCTGGTGGGTTTGAACTGCCAGCCTTCTGGTTAGCAGTCAAGTGCCTTAGGCACTATGCTACCAGAGCTCCTGATTAAGACATTAAACAATATGATTTACATTGAACCAAAGCTGATGAGTTAACATCATTGTTTCATTCAGTTATCATTGGTTCATTCTCAGCTTTGGACACGTTGACTAATAAGCTGAACAATAACTCACCAAAAGTTTTCCTGAATTTCGTTCCTTGACATCAAATTGGGCTGGATAGATAGCTATTTGGGAGAGCTAAATTTAAATTCATAATGCCCTTGTGAAAATAAATTGCAACCATGTTTAATGGGGACAAATTCAAGGTTCTTTAGGGCCCAAAGGAAAAAAAGAAGAAAAAAAACAAGCAGTTGCTGTTAAGTCAATTTCAACTCATGGCGACCCCACGTGTCAGAATAGAACTGTGCTCCATAGGGTTTTTAGTGGCTGATTTTTTGGGAAGTAGATTGTTAGGGCTTTCTTCCAACGTGCCTCTGAGTGGACTCACATCCCCAACCTTTTGGTTAAAAGCCAAACACATTAACCTTATGCATCAGACTGTTAATACCTGAGGGATGCAAGACTGGACTTATGCTGTGTAATCAAAGTTAGGAGATGTGGGCACCCTGCTGACTCTACAAGGTAAAAAGGATTAAGAGCCCCCTGGTGGCTAATAGGAATGTATCTAGGCTATAATTAGAACAAATTACAGGACTTTCAATAAGCCCTAAGCAGAGGTCCTGTATAGAAATCTTTATTCTGTTTGGAGTGACATGGGAAGTTGAAGCAAGTCCAGAATAGGGATATGAAGCCCTGCAAAAGAAGAGTAAAATTTTGAGGAAACTTTTTCCCCTTGAAAAATGAAAGAGACATAATATTCATACATTGTTACCTGGCTCTACTCCCTAGCACTCATTTCTAAAAGCTATGGAGGGTGCAAGTTTAATGTAACACAAGCTACAATGTCGGATTATTTTTGTATTTTGAGGATAAGTAGTTCAGACACCTCTCAATATAAGAGCAATTATACTGATGCCTCTTGGGACCTCTGCCATTTTTCTAAGAGAAAGTAAAACAATGTGGGGTCTTAGCCACTTACAGTTTTATTCATTTATTTATTTTTAAATTGTGGTAGCAAATATATTGCATAAAATTTCCCATCTTAACATTTTAGATCAGGGCTTCGAACCAGTTCAAACTGGTTTGGTTATGGCTGAGTCAGAGAAATCAGAACAGACCTGTATTTGTAAAATGTGGATGGGTACACCTGAACAAAACCCAGAGCAGGAAAAATTATGGGTCGAAGGCCTGGAATGGGAGATTTGGAAGAGGTGTGGTGGGCCCTTTCAAGAGCCTGGTGTGGAAGATTGGATTATTGCCTGGACTTGGAGAGTGACACACATTCAAAGCCACCCGGCCAGCTGCCATCTTTGAATGGGGCCCCATTGCTTCCCACTCTGCTGCTTAAGAGATTGGGTTGCTATGCAATGCACACACTGTCATTGTTTTATCCAAACCAAACTCACTGCCATAGAGTCATATCTAACTCATAATAACCCCTCCTTGGGTTTCTGAGGCAGTATCACTATGGAAGTAGATTGTTGAACCTCGCTTCTGAGGAGTGGCTGGTGGGTTTGAACCGCCAGCCTTCTGGTTAGCAGGCAAGTGCTTTAGGCACCATGCCACCTTGTTTTATAAGAGGGAGATGAAATTTCTAGCAAGACATCAACCTATAATTTTTCCTGTTCTGATTATCGTTCCAATACACTCACATTTTAAAAATTTGGATCTATTCCAGTTTTGCTTGGCCAGACATGACTGAATTGAAAAAAACTGGTTCAAGCCCTGTGTTAGATATACAATTTAATGGCATTAATTACATTCATAATGTTGTACCATCACAATTCCCACAACTCTTCCATCACTCCAAATAGGAGTGATATCTGTATCCTATAGCAGTGACTTCCCATTCTTCCTTCTCCTTCATTCCCACCCTGCCAGCCCCTAGTAACCTCTGATCTTTCTGTCTCTATAAATTTGCCTATTCTAGACATTACATCTAAGTGGGATTATGCAATATGTATCCTCCTGTGTCTTGCTTGTTTGACTTAGCATAATGTTTTCAAGATTCATCCATGTTGTATCAGGACTTCATTGCTTTTTACGGTTGAATAATATTCTACTATATGTAAAAACCACATTTTGTTGATCCATTCATCTATTATGGACATTTGGGTTGTTTCTAGCTTTTGACTATTATGAATAATGCTAGAAGTATCAGTTTGTGTCCATGGTTTCAATTCTTTTGACTATATATTCATTTTTTTTTTTTTTTTGGTCCAAGTAGATTACCCAATCTTCCTTCTGAGGAGTGGCTGGTGGGTTTGAACTGTCAGCCTTCTGGTTAGCAGTCAAATGCCTTAGGCGCTGTGCCACCAGAGCTCCCTTTTGGCTAGTAGTTTTAATTAATTATTTCTCCACCTCTTTTAAATAAAAATTAAAGTCATTTCCAAAATAGGCTGCAATTGATAGAGTAGACTCCTACTTTTTTTGCTTTTTATTATAATATGCATAATTTCTTCTGTTTAAAATTGTTGTTTGCTTTTTGTAAATTAAAACACAGTAAGATGAAGATATATTGGGAAGAACTCGTGCTTTGGAGCTAGATAGAGCTGGATTTGAGTCCAGACTCTGCTACTTCCTATTTATGTGACTTTGGGCAGTATTTAACCCCCTAGCCTTCAATTTCGTCATCTATTAAATGAATATAGGGAGCTCTGGTGGTGCAGTGGCTAAGGCATTTGACTGCTAACCAGAAGGCTGCTGATTCAAACCCACCAGCCACTCCTTGGAAGGATGATTGGGCAATCTACTTCCGAAGTGATACCACCTCAGAAACCAAAGGAGGGGTCACTATGAGTCGGGTCCAACTCGACGGCAGTGAGTTTTTTTTTTTTTTTTATCAAATGAATATAAATAATAGTACTTTCTTATTAAGATATGGTGAAGATTAAATGAGATAATGTTTATAATGCACTCAGCACAGTACTTGGTACCCAGTCTGTTAAATACACGAAAGTAGTTATTTTACTATTATTATTTACTACATAATACATAGTACTGCTACTACTACTACTAATACCCTCTACCATTGAGTCAATTCTGACTCATAGTGACTCTGTAAGACAGAATAGAACTGCCCCTATAGGATTTCAAAGCTGTAAATCTTTTACAGATGTAGACTGCCACATCTTTCTCCCATGGAGTGACTAGTGGGCTCAAACCACTGACCTTTTGATTAGCCTTTACCACTATTGTTGTTGTTGTTATGTCCCGTCCAGTTGGACCCAACTCAGCAACCCCTCTTTGGGTTTCTGAGGCAGTATCACTATGGAGGTAGATTGCCCCATCTTCCTTCCGAGGAGTGCCTGGTGGGTTTGAACCGCCAGCCTTCTGGTTAGCAGTCAAGTGCCTTAGGCAATATGCTACCAGAGCTCCTTTACCACTATAATACATAATATATAAAACAGAAATTGGAAAACAAGGCACAAATTGCATAATTGATTTGCACTGTGATAGGAGGAGGAGGAGGAAGAAAAAGATTGTGATGAAAGCCTTTGTGTGCCATGATAAAATATCTGGGCCACTATTCAAAGAGGATAAGTCAAGGATTGACACATTCAGATTCTTTAAGACTGGATATTCTGGCAGAAGTCTGAAGAATGGACTGGAGGGTGTTAGCAGAGGGACAACTTTGGAGGCTTTTGATATAATTGTAATAATAAGTTTATGGCAGTGGAACTGGAAAAGGGAGTAAAATGAGATATACCAGAGGTGAATCAAACAGAATTTATGTATTACTGATGCCAATCAGGTTATATATAATGCTGTTTCTTTCCTTAGAATACAGTAAAAAAAAATATCTATATATCTATCTATCTAT
>NW_006921836.1:2017785-2023130 GCF_000298275.1 Orycteropus afer afer
AAATAAAGAGAGTAAGATTCGTAAAGAGAGCTAAAATATACCTATCATTTTCCTATTCTGAAAAGCTTTTTTTTTCTGCACCCCCCAAAAAAGATGCCTTCAATAGTTCTAGAAATTTTCATTTTAAAGGTCAGAAATAACTTGGGCAATAGACTCTACTACCCGCTCCCTCCCCCCAATAAAAAGAGATGAAAACAACTATTATTTAATGCGAGCCAACAGGAATGTGAGAGGGAGAAGAGCATGCATCCAAGTGCTCAAGTTGTTGATGGGACACTGTAAGGAGTAACCATTTACTGAGGCTTTGGTTAGTGTGCAGGGCTGGAGGGAAATGAGATAGTCATCTTGGTGGGAACTATTACACAAGGCAAATTTTAGTGATCTCTTTTCCTTTTGGTTAGATAGAATTTTTCTTAATTGTAAATTTTAGTGTGCATGAAGTTGGGCAGACAAAAATATTTATTCATCTAAGCAGGACTTACTGAGAGTGTACCATATGCCAGGCATTGAGAATGTTAGTGGGGGCCAAGACATATACATTTCCTGAAGTCCAGAGCTCACAGTCTAGTGAATCATTAAGCAAATAATGATATAAATAACTTACTAGAGGGGTTAGGATCACCATTCTCAAGGAAGACTCCAGGGTGCTATGAGAGTGATTCATTTAATCAGGAGATCAGAGAAAGACTCCCTGGATTGTATAAAAATTAAAATAAGACCTGAGGATGTGTAGGAATTAACAAGGTAAAGAAGTGAAAGAAGAGGATTCTAAGCAAAGGCAACAACATGTGATATAATAAAGGAGGTTGAGAAAGACAGGCCAGAAAGTTGGAAGAAAATCAAGAGTGTAGTGCCATGGAACCCATGGGAAGTGACAATTTTAAAAATAGGATGAGACCAAGTATTTCAAATGCTGATGAGATATCAGTTTGAGAAGAGGACTTGAAAATGCCCATTGGGAGGCCAAAGCAAGATGGTTGCATAAGCAGCTATGCACTCCTGACTCCTTACAACCCATCCCCACCTCAAACAAACAAAGTAATCCAAAAAACAAGCAGAAATTGGAAGAATCAATGGTGTCAGAACTATGGAAACCAGCAACTAAGAGAATACTGAATCAAGAAAAGGTGACATTTAAATAACAGGAAAACTTTCCTTTTCTACCTGACTGTGCCCTACCCCCTACCTGGCTCAGTATGACCATCTTAAAGTGGCAGCAGAAGATTGCCCTCCCAGAAAGGGAGCCTAGTCTCTAGCTCTAAATGGATCAGAACAGACATTATAAGCAAATTATTGTCTGTCGTAACCTGTCTGGGAGCTGCCTGAAGGACTGAAGGAAGGTGTTTGTCTCAGTTTGGCCTTTCTTGGAGCTTGTGCAGGGCTGAGGAGCAGCAGGCAGCAAATTGGGGCTGTGACTGTCTGTAGCTGCTTGAGGGTAAAGAGTGGCATAAGACATACATTGAGAAGAGAGTCCAGGGAGAGAAGTTCTTTCAGAAATTAAGGTTTTCAAAAGCATCACATATATGTGGGAATTGAGAAAGCCACACATATGCGCAAGGCAAGACACATGGTCAGAAATTACTTGAGTGGACACTATGCTTTCACTTCAGGGTCATCTTAAGCTTGGCTAACAGTTGAAGAAGGGCCCTGACACAGAGGTAGCTTTCAAAGACTGGGAGAGATTATTTTTTTCTCTTGCATTCAAAACATTAACTGAATACAAACTAAGAAATAGTCTTCAGTGTCCAGGTATATCCAGCAAGGCAGTCTTTGCAAAAATAGGAGAATTCCTAAATATATGGATTACTATAGCCTTCAGCAATAAAAAACAACAAAACAAAAGTCCAAAAGCCTGGGGAAGAATTTCATTGCCAGAGTTACCACATTAAAACAGTCAAATGCCAGGTTTCAACAAAAGACAATAAGGCATAGAAAGAAATAGGAAATTACGGCCCATTCAAAAGAACAAAATAAGTTTATGCAAACTGTCCTTGAAGAAGCACAGGTAGTGAACTTAATAGACAAAGAATTTAAAACAACATTAAATATGATTGAAGAGCTAAAGGAAAACACAGACAAAGAACTATGGGAAAATGATATGGTAACAAAATGAAAATATCAATAAAGAAATAGATAATTTTAAAAGGAAGCAAACAGAAACATTAGAGCTCAAAAGTAAATGACTGAAATAAAAAATTCACTGGAAGTGTTTAATAGCATATTTGAGCTGGCAGAAAAAAGAATCAGCGAACTTGAAGTTGGACAACTGAAATTATAGAGCATGAGGAGCAAAAAGAGAAAAGAATGAAAGAAAATGAACAGAGCATAAGGGATTTATGGGACACCATAAAATAAACCAACATACGCATTATGGGGGTCTGTAAAATGGTGGCATCAGTAGTAGTAGCATCATCAGGACTTGTCTAACTTCAGTAGGGATAATGAAAATCATTAGCAGCACAAATATGATTCCTATGAAGTATTTCCTCTCTCAATTTTTTTTTTTTTAACCAATTCTGACAGCAGCCATCCCTCTCCTGGTACTCTCTACTTTTCTGTTCTCTGCTTGGTTTGAGAATTTGTTGCAATGGCCACACAGAAACCACAGACCATATTCACAGTTATAGGGTTTATTAGGGAAGTAAAAGCAAAACCAAACTCACTGCCCTCGAGTCAGATCTGTCTCATAGTGATCCCTCCTTGGGTTTCTGAGGAGGTATCGCTACAGAAGTAGATTGCCCAATCTTCTTCCAAGGAGTGGCTGGTGGGTTTGAACTGCCAGCCTTCTGGTTAGCAGTCAAAGGCCTTGGGTACTGTGCCACCAGAGCTCCTATTAGGGAAGTAGCAAGTTACAATTTAGGATTAGAAATAATTTAAGATACGATTCTGCAGCATACAGTTCTTTGGTCAGGATAGCTTCTTGGCTGTGCCCACAGGTAGGCCTCTCTCTTTGCCCCTCAGCCCTTGGCCTCTTGGCCATGCTCAGGCCACAGGCTACAAGCCTCTTTAACTCTGTCCAGAAGCACCCCAATCCACCAATGAGCCTCCTTCCCAAAAGCACTCAGCTCTCTTGCTCCATGAGTCAGCTTGCCCAATGTAGCTGCCTCACTCTTGTCTGGTAAGCCCACCACACTGTCTCTGCTGGTTTCCTGTTTTGGGTTCTGCATTTCTCTGCTGCTGCTTTTCACTGTTTCATACTATCTCCAGTGTTAAAGCTGTCTTTCTGTCTCCTGGGTCTAGGAGGTTCTCAGTGCATAAGGGTCCAAAGGACACACACTGCTCCTGACTACCCTTATTGAAGGTAGTGAGGTACCCTTTTCCTTTAGGATTGGCTCCTTTTAAGCCTAGTGGGATGGCAAAACTGAAAAATCCTCTTGTTAGGGTTCCATACACCTTATTTTCATGGTTCCACTCCTCTCAAGGACTCCATGCATCTTATTTGCATTATTAGCAGTCTGTCCAATCCCCCAGGTAGGCCACAGGCCTTTTTTTTTTTTTTTTTGCATAGTCCCATGCAATTAGTTTTTGGGAGTCACAAAGACCATGGCTAAAGGGCCATCTTAAGTAATTCACTGCACTGCAGAATCCCTGAAGGAGATGAGAAAGAGAAAGGGACAGAAAAAAATATATGCAGAAATAATAACTGAAAATTCCCCAAATTCGATGAAAGATATGACTCTACATATCCAGGAAGCTAAGTGAACTTCAAGTAGGATAAACACAAATAGATTCACACAGAGACACATTATAATTAAACCAAAGATAGAGAATTTTGAAAGCAGGCAGAGAGAAGTGAGTAGTTAAACACAAAAACACACTGCTGTTGAGTCAGATCCAACTCATAGTGAGCCCTCCTTGGGTTTCTGAGGTGATATCACTATGGAAGTAGATTGTCCAACTTCCTTCCAAGGAGTGGCTGGTGGGTTTGAACTACCAGCCTTCTGGTTAGTGCTCAAATGCCTTAGGCACTACACTACCAGGGGGGATTCACAATAAGATTAAGTGCCAATTTCTCCTCAGAGGCCAGAAGCCAATGGAATGAAATATTTAAAGTGCTGAAAAAAAAAAAGAATTGTCTATCAAGAGTTCTATCTATGGCAAAACTGTCCTTTAAAAATAAGGGCAAAATCAAAACATTACCAGATAAACAAAAGCTGAGGGAGTTCATTACTACCAGACATTCCCTACAAGTAATGCTAAAGGGAGTCCTGTCTTTCAGATTGAAAAGATAAGACACTAGACTACATCTCAAAGATTTATGAAGGAAAAGAGATCTCCAGAAAAGATAATATCATGGGTAAATACAAAGGTCAGTTTTATGGTATATTTATGTTATAACTCTATTTTTTTATGTTCTACATGATTTAAAAGACAAACACATAAGAATAATTATACATTTATGGTATCAGGTACACAATGTGTAAATATATAAATTCTGACATCAGTGATATAAAGATGTGGAAGGACTAGTATAGGAACAGGATTTTTGTATATTACTGAAGTTAGGTTGGTATCAATTTAAATTCGGTTTTTACAAATTTAGGACGTTAAATGTGATCCCCATGTAGCAACAAAGAAAATATCTGAAAAAAAATATACACTCAAAGGGGAAGGGAATCAAAATGGTTCACTACCAAAAATAAATTTAACACAAAAGTACCCAGCATTGGAGGAAATATTGTTGTTGTTGGTGTTAGGTGCCACTGAATTGGCTCTGACTCATAGCAACCCTTTGTACAACAGCACGAAACACTGCCTGGTCCTGCACCAGCCTCACTATCCTTGCTCTACCTGAGCCCATCACTACAGCCACTGTATCAATCCATCTCATCGAGGGCCTTCCCCTTGTCCACTGACCCTCCACTTTACCAAGCATGATGTCCTTCTCCAGGGAATGGCCCCTTCTGACAACATGACCAAAGTAGATGAGACAAAGTCTGGCCATTCTTGCCTCCAAGAAGCATTCTGGCTGCACTTCTTCCAGGACAGATCCATTAGTTCTTCTGCCAGTTCATGGTAACTTCAGCATTCTTCACCAATGCCACAACTCAAAGGCATCAACTCTTCTTTGGTCTTCCTTCTTCATTGTCCAGCTTTCACATGCATATGAGGTGATTGAAAACACCATGGCTTGGGTTAGATGCACCTTAGTCTTCAAAGAGACATCTTTGCTCTTGAGCACTTTAAAGAGGTCTTTTGCAGCAGATTTTCCCAGTGTAATATATTGTTTGATTTCTTGACTGCTACTTCCATTGGTGTTGATTGTGGAATCAAGTAATATGAAATCATTGACAACTTCAACTTTTTCTCCATTTATCATGATGCTGCTTTTGGTCCAATTGTGA
>NW_006921836.1:2023525-2024535 GCF_000298275.1 Orycteropus afer afer
TCAGTCCATCATGAAGATATAACAATTATAAGTAAATATGTGCCTAAGAACAGAGACTCAAAATATGTGAAACAAACATTGACAGAATTGAAAAGAAAAATAAATCTACAGTAATAGTTGGAAACTTCAATACACCACTTAAAATAGTGGATAGAATATCTAGTGAGAAGTTTAATAAAGAAATAAAGGACTTTAACAACATTATAAATGAACTAGAACTAACAGACATATAGAATATTTTACCCAACAACAGCAGAATACACATTCTTCAGTATATGTGGTTCACTTTCTAGGACAGACCATACATTAGGTCACATGACAATTTAAAATGATCAATTAAAAAAGACTGAACTCATACAAAGTATCTTTTTTGACCACAGTGGAATGAAACTATAAACTAGAAGGAAACTTGGTAACTTCACAAATATGTAGAAATTAAAAACACACTATTAATCAATGGAAAAGAGAATAAATCACAGGGAAATTAGAAAATACTTAGAGATAAATGAAAATGAAAGCACAACATAGCATAGCCTGTGGGATGCATTGAAGGCAATGCTCATAGGGAAACATACAGCTGTAAATGGCTGCCATTAAAAAAGAACAATACCATTTACATAAATTGAAGAACATACCATGCTCATAGATAGGAAGAGTGAACATTGTGAAAATGTCCATAGTATCCAAAGCAATCTATACATTCAATGCAATCCCAATCCAGATTCCATCAACATTCTATAAGGACATGGAAAAACCAATCACTAATTTTATATGGTAGGAGAGGTTTCCAACAGGGAGACAAACTTGTCTGTTGGTTTGTCCTTGTGTCCTACTGAGTTTTGAGGCTGAGCCACTGGTGTTACAAACCCAGAGGGATGCACATGGTGCACAGGTATCAGCCCAGTTTACAGACTCAACAGACTAGGAAGAAGGAAGAGGCCATCCACTTCTCAAAAAACTGGCCAGGGAAAACCTTATGAACAGCAAAGAAACACTGTCTGATACATTAC
>NW_006921836.1:2024635-2040290 GCF_000298275.1 Orycteropus afer afer
TCATTCTGCTGTGCATGGGGTCACTATGAGTCGGAAATGACTCGATGGCACCTAACAACAACAACAACAACAACAACAACAACAACAACAATTTTATAAGGAAAAAAAAAGAGGCATTGGATGAGCAAAGCACTATTGAAGAAGAACAAGGTAGGAGGTCTCACACTCCCAGATCTCAAAACCTACTATACAGCCACAATAGTTAAAACAGCCTGGTATTGGTACAACAGACATGTAGACTTATGGAACAGAATTGAGAACCCAGAAATAGATCCATCAACCGTTGGTCAGCTGATCTGTGACAAAGGGCTGAGATCCATTAAATGGGGGAAGGGATAGTCTCTTTAACAAATGATGCTGGAAAAACTGGATATCCATTTGCAGAAAAGTGAAACAAGATCCATATGTGACACCATACACAAAAACTAACTCCAGATGGATCAAAGACTTAAATGTGAAACTTAAAACTATAAAGTTCATCAAAGAAAAAATAGGGCAAACTTAGGAGCCCTAATTTATGGCATAAATAGACTATCAAGCATAACCCAAAATGCACAAACAGCAGAAGATAAACTAGGTGATTGGGACCTTCTAAAAATTAAACTTTTATGTGTTTCAAAAAACTTCTCCAAAAGAGTGAAAAGAGAACCTACAGATTTGGAAAAAATATTCGGCAATGACATACCTGACAAGGACTTATCTCTAAAATTTATAGAAAAATCCAACACCTCAACATCAATAAGACAAACAATCCAATTAAAAAATGGGCAGAAGACATGAATAGACATTTCACCAAAGAAGATATTCAGGTGGCCAACAAACACATGAAGAAATGTCCACAATCATTAGCCATTAGAGAAATGCAAATCAAAACAACAATGTGATGCCATCTCACCCCAGCACTAACAGCAAAGTTCAACAACACAGAAAATAACAAATGCTGGTGAAGATGTGAAGACGTTGGTACCCTTATACACTGCTGGTGGAGCTGTAAAATGATGCAACTACTGTGGAAGTCAGTATGGGAATTCCTTAAAAAGTTAGAAGTGGAAATACCATTTGATCCAGCAATCCCATTATGAGGCATATATCCTAAAGAAGTGAGAGCCAGGACACAACAGATATATGCACACCCATGTTCATTGCAGCACTATTCACAATAGCAAAGAGATGGAAGGAAACAGTCTAAGTGACCATGAACAGCAGAATGGATAACCAAACTATGGTACATACACACAATAGAATACTATGCAACATTGAAGAATAGTACAGAATCTGCAAAACACCACATAACATGGATGAACTTGGAGGACATTATGCTGAGTGAAATAAGTCAATCACAGAAGGACAAATACTGTATTAGTCTTCTATTGTAAAAAGAAAAGGTTTATGTATAGAAGGAAAGTTTTTGTTGGTTACCAAGCATGGGAGGAAAGAAGAGGGAAAATTGCTAGATAGGTAAGAGACACATATTGATTTGGGTGTAAGGAAAGGCAATATACCAAATCAAGTGACCAACGCAATAACACTAAGGAAAAGGAAAACACAGAGAAGGGCACAAGAAGTATAGACAGCAAAGATAAATATTTTTACATATATGGTACTGTGTTCTCAGTGATAACAAACATTAATCTAAGGGGAAATAGATGGGTAGACATGATCAAATATGTCTAGGCAAAGGGAATATACCCATGACCATATATATGGTTGGGAGCTCTGGGAGCATAGTGCCTAAGGCACTTGACTACTAACCAGAAGGCTGGAGGTTCAAACCCACCAGCCACTCCTCGGAAGGAAGGTTGGGCAATCCTACTTCCGTAGTGATACTGCCTCGGAAACCCAAGGAGGGGTCGCTATGAGTCAGGTTTGACTCGACAGCACATAACAACAACAACAACAACAACTGCCTCAGAAACCCAAGGATGGGTCACTATTAGTTGGGTCCGACTCGAAGACACATAACAACAACAATATATATGGTTGGCAGACAGTATTTCTATATATGTAGTTGTATGTGCTATAAGAATGTCCATATAAATAAAACTAATGGGGCAAAGTTATGATAACTTCCTGGCCACAACCAACCACCCTGATGGAGCAAGTTGTTGGACCTGTGGGCCTGGGACCATGGTCATGGGGGACAGCAAGCTCAATAGGCATAACATACCACACAAAAACATTGTTCTACATCCTACTTTGGTGAGTAGCGACTGGGGTCTTAAAAGCTTGCAAGCAGCCATCTAGATGCAATAATGAATCTCTCCTCATCAGAGCAAAGAAAAATGAAGAAAACCAAAGATGCATGGAAACAATTAGTCCAAGGGACTAGTGAACCATGTGAACCTCAGCCTATATGACCATGAGACCAGAAGAACTAAATAGTGTCCAGCTACCATTGTCAACCACTCATAAAATGATCAGCACAAGAGATGCTGGACAGAATGGGAGAACAATATGGAACAAAACTCAAAATCATAAAAAAGCCCAGGTTTACTGGTCTGATAGAGCCTGATGAAACCCCCAAGACTATGACCCTTAGATACTCCTCAGGCCTGGAATTGAATTCACTCCCATGGCTTCCAGCCAAATAATAGACAGGCATATAGGGTGAACATTTTCACCAGGTAGATACACTCCTTAGAATGATAAATCATGGAAGAACAGAAGGACAGTATTTGCATAGGGAGATAACTCAGGGGGCAGGAATGCATAGGAAAGAAGGACACGGGGAATAGGTAACTACAGGGAGGAAATGGGAAGAGAGCTGTTACACTGTGGGGATTGCAATCAATGTCATGGAAAAAATGTGTATAAACTGCTGTATGGAAAATGAACTTGCTCAGTGAACTTTCATCCAAATCACAATAAACTATTATTATTATTTTTAGAGAATCATTCCAAATCAATAACTTAATTTTATAACTTTAGGAAATAGAAAAAGAAGAGCAAACCAAACCCAAAGCTACCAGGAGAAAGGAAATAACAATAACCCAAGCAGAGATAAATGAAATAGAAGAAGAAAGAAAAATAGAATCATAAAGCCAAAAATTGATCTCTTGAAAAGATCAATCAAATCAACAATGCTTTATCTAGACTGACAAGGAATAAAAGTGAGAAGATGCAAATAACTAAAATCAAACATGAAAGTGAGGCTATTACTACCAACCCTAGAGAAATAAAAAAGGATTATAAGAGAATACTATGAGTGATTGTATTCCAATAAATTAGATAACCATATGACCTTGATTATATCCTACCTGAATTTAGAGGCCATTAATACATTTGATGTATTGAACTCCAATGACTGAAGACCAAGTGATTTTTGAAGTGACATCAAGAATATCATACATGAAGAAAGCAAAAGGTTGTTAAAAAGACAGGAAAGGAAGAAAAGACCAAAATGGAGATCAGAAGAGACTCTAAAACTTGCTTTTGAATGAAGAGTAGCTAAAGCAAATGGAAGAAATTATGAAATAAAGGAGCTGAAGAAAATTTCAAATGGGAGCTCAAAAAAACAAAGTGAGATATTATAATGAAATGTGCAAGTATCTGGAGTTAGAAAAACAAAGGGAAGAAGATGCTTGGCATTTTGCAAGATGAAAGATATGAAGAAAAAAAAATCCAAGCTTTGAATTACAATATTGAAAGACTCTATGAGAAAAAATATTGAACAACACAGGGAGCATCAAAAGAAGATGCAAGGAATATACAGAGTCACAGTACCATAAAGAATTGGTCATTTTAACCATTTCAGGAGGTGGCATGTGATCAAGAACCAATGTTATTGATGAAAGAAGACCAAGCTGCACCAAAGGAACTGGCAAAGAAACAAGGCTCCAGCAACTGACGGAATTCCCGTTGAGATGTTTCAACAAACGTATGCAATGATGGAAACACTTACTCATTTCTGCAAAGAAATTTGGAATACAGCTCCTGGCCAACCAACTGGAAGAGATCTATATTTGTGCCCATTCCAAAGAAAGCTGATCAAAGAGAATGCAGAAATTATTGGATACTATCATTAATATCACACTCAAGTAAAATTTTGCTGAAGACAATTCAAAAAGGCTTACACAGTACATTGGCAGGGAACTGCCAGAAACTCAAGCTGGATTCAGAAGAGGATGTGGAAAGAGGGATATCATTGCTGATGTCAGATAGATTCTGACTGAAAGCAGAGAACACCAGAAAGATGTTTTTCTGGTCACCTCTGTGCTGCTCTAGCAGAAAATATACTGCAAATGGGATAGCTTTAACAAACAGGAGTTTATTTTTTTACAAGTTGGATGCTTTAAGTCCAAGTTCAAAGCGCCAGGCTCTAGGGGCTCCTCAACCTTGGACTTCAGCTCTGCGTCCTGCTCCTGGGCACTGGAGCTAGAGGCTTTTTCTCACTCAGACAGCTGCTGGCTGCTGAAACTGACAAGCTCAAGATTGACAAGTAAAAAGGCATAGTCCTGATATTACCAAACCACACAGCAGGTCATTAATCCAAGTCCATTGAAAGTCCCAAGATTGGCAGAGCATGGCAGGTTGCTGAACAATGACACGGCTACATGCAGGGTTCAAGTGTGCCATAAGCTAGAGACCATTTCCCAAGGCTTCTCCTTATATACAGGAAGCAGACCACATCTGTAAGACAGCTAGTCAGCTGCTCACAGTAGATTCCACCATGGAGTTGATTACCAGTCTCATCATGGGAAATACCACATCTAGCTGCCCAGTCACTCCAACAGGCCCAGCCAAGCTGACAAACAAACTTAACTACCACAGATGTATACCTATGTTTTATGAACTATGCAAAGGCATTCAACTGTGAGGATCATAACAAATTATGGATAACACTACAAAGAATGGGAATTCCAGAACACTTAATTGTGCTTATGAGGAACCTGTACATAGAACAAGAGGCAGTCATTTGAACAGAACAAGGGGATATTGCATGGTTTATAATCAGGAAAGGTGTGCATCAGAATTGTGTCCTTTCACTGTACTTATTCAATTTGTATAATGAGCAAATAATCTGAGAAGCTGGACTGTATGAGAAAGAATGCAGCATCAGGATTGGAGGAAGATTCATTAACAACTTGCAACATGAAGATGACACATCCTTGCTTGCTGAAAGTGAAGAAGACTTGAAACACTTATTAATGAATATCAAAGACTATACCCTTCAGTATGAATTACATCTCAACATAAATAAATAAAAAAATCCACACAACTGGACCAATAAACAACATCACAATAAATGAAGAAAAGACTGAGGTTGCTAGGGATTTCATTTTATTTGGATCCACAATTAACACCCATAGAAGCAGCAGCCAAGAAATCAGATGATGTATTGCATTGAGTCAGTCTGCTGCAAAACACCTCTTTAAAGTGTTAAAAAGCAAGTATGTCACTTTGAAGACTAAGCTGCACCTGACTCAAGCCATGGTATTTCCAGTAGCTTCATATGCATGTGAAAACTGGACAATGAATAAGGAAGACTGAAGAAAAACTGATGATTTGAATCATGGTGTTGGTGAAGAATATTGAAAATACCACGGATTGCCAGAAGAACAAACAAATCTGTTTTGGAAAAAGTAAAGTTGGAATGTTCCTTAGAAGCAAGAATGGCCAGACTTCATCTCACGTACTTTGGTCATGTTGTAAGAAGGGACCAGCCCCTGGAAAAGGATATAAGGTTGATAAAGTAGAGGGTCAGCGAAAACGAGGTGGGTTGACACAAGGTCAATGAGATGGATTGACACGATGGCTGCAACGAAGGGCTCAAGCACAGGAAAGGCTGTGAGGATGGCACAGCACTGGGCAGTGTTTTGTTCCGTTCTACACAGGTTCGCTTTGAGTTGGAACTGACTCAGTATGGGATATAACAACAGATGCAACAGGCAAATTCCTACAAACACACAAACTACCTTAACTGACTCAGAAGAAACAGAAAAGCTCAATAGATCTAACAAATGAAGAGATTGAATCAGTAATCAAAAACTTCCCAACTTACTTCCTCACCTCCTAAGAGAAGTCCAGGACCAGATGGCTTCAGAAGTCTATCAAACATTTAAAGAATAATTAGCACCAATACTTCGCCTGAGATTTCTTTAGACAATTTACCAGAAATGCTTCCTGGCATGCCTGGGATGTTAGGTGGGCTGATGTATGGTGGTCTACTAAGTGATCTGAGCCTACTGGAGAAGAAAAAGCCTTACACAGTACATTGGCAGGGAACCAAGGAGGAACAATTGGACCAAGGAGCCACATGGAAATGAACTTTATACTAAAGAAAGCATTTGAGGCACAGTGGCTTGATCCAATGCAAGTGCTTCAGTGATAAAAGGGAGGGGTGGTTTGAATTAACACAGTCACCATGACTCAGGTCCAAGAACTTCGTGAGCTGAAGGAGAAGATTCTGCAATCAATAGTGAGTTGAAGTGGAGAGTACTGTTTGCTAAAACCTCTGAGGCTATTAAGGACACATAGCAGTTAACCACTTATGTAATGGAGTACAGCACAGGAGGGGCAAAAATTACCTTTCAGAATTAATTGGAAGTAAATAACAATAACAACTGTTATTATTATTGCAAGGAGTCAAATTATTATTTCAGGAGTCCAAGAAATGAATTCCTTTAATCACAGGTCACAGTAGAAACACAGAATTTTTTAGAACTAAACGGTTTTATTAGGCAGAAAATGCAGATTTTTTTTTGTTTGTTTTTATATACTTATTTTTATGCATTGGCTGGAATAGCCTGGTCAAATACAGATTATGTAGACTCCTGTTATGGAAATTTATGTTTATGTAATTAAAAGCTTCTTAGGTCAATACTCATCACGATAAAAGCTAAGCAATCTTATGAAGACCTCCATTATATGTAGTAAATTTAAAAAATACAGAATACACAACTTTTGTCAATTCAGATTTTTCATGTGTACAGTTCAATGACACCAATAAACTCCTCCCATTTTGCAAGTTATGAAACTGAGACCCAGAAAGGGGAAATGAGTTGACTGATTAATAGCAGGTCTGGATGGAATTCAAGTCTCCTCACTTCTATTTTTTAGGGGTCACTCCTAGACTCATCAAGAAGAGACTGCTCCTCTTCCATGATTTCCAAAGATATAAGTTCCCTACATGAGCAGGTATGCTGCTTAAACTATCCAAGAAACCTTTCATTGATTGGGGATCTGCAAGAGAAAAGAATTCACTCTTTTTCTTTCCAGGTGGTCAAGGGGATTGGTGTCTGAACTGATCAAGGACATTTTAGATGTCTGACCCCTCACCTGTAGGTGAGCTGTTGCTGCGAGCATCTTCTGCCGAGTTTGCAGCACTGTGGATGAAGACATGGAGACAGGTACACTTTGCCGCAACCACCTTATATCTTCCCACATACAAGACAGCTGCAAAAGAAGTCATAAGGTCATATCATCATCCAAGCCAGTGCATGATTTAAGTTGTGGCATCAAAGCAAAGCAGGGAGAGGGAAATCTGACCCCTGATATTTGTTCTCCAGTCCATTTTCAGATACATGCAAAACAACTTTTTGATCTCTATCCAATTGGAAAAAGATCTGAATGCTAATGAAACAGTCAGATCCACATTTTAGTCTTTGCCAAATGATCCCATAACTCAGAAGAGTAGAGACACAATTTGACAGGATGCAAGCTTCTTTGCTTTGAAAATGTAGTATGGACACTACTTTGCAGATTTTTATGGCATAGGTCTTATTAGGACTGAAAGGTACTTTTGAGATAATTTACTCCCACCCCAATACTTTGATCATTAGAGACTCCTGCACTAAGGGTTCAGAGATTTATGTGTAATAACATCAGTGCAAAGTGGGGAAAAAAAAAAATGAAATCAGAACTCAGTGTACCTTTGTGAACCACAGAAAGTCTTGTGTAATGGAACTGGTGTGAGAATCATCTATTTCAACAATCGGTATTTGGTCTTCATTGGTTACTAACATATTGTCTTTGTAATAAAATATAACAGCTAGGTAGAGTCCCCTAAAAAGAAAGAGTAAAAGAAGAAAATTGTCCTTAACCATCTCCTCTACTAAGCTTGAGTCTTTGAAAAAAAGAACTCTTTTTTGCATATGATAAAAGATCATTTAAAATATACCTATAAGCATTAATTATTCCTGCTAAGGATAGCAAATTCACTGCTGGAATTCTCTGAAAAATTGCTATCTTGCTCGAATTCTGAGAAATTTTGAACTTCGTTCTCTTACTAACAAAAAGAAATTTCCACCAGGTTTCCACTCAGAACTAAAACCAACTCATCACTGTGAATTTAAGACTTTCTGGAAAAACTACATAGGACCCACCGTTTTAAGGTCTTCACAAACTTGTTTGAGGAATGGAATAGGTGTTTCAGACTCCTTGAGACTGACTGCTTACGGCCCGTGGTTTGTAATTTTGAACTTTCTGGAACACAGGGGAAAATACAATGTAAATTCCATTTTGCAGATGGAATTCCTATGTCCCATCTTCCTGTCTTTCTGTCCCCAACCCTCCTCAATTATCCTGACCCCTCACTTATCCTCAGTTTCATGTAGGTATTCAGCTCATGTAAGAAGCTTCATAGAAGAAGCTCTTACACCTTGAGATGCCAATGGTTAACTCAATTAATGAACGGCTCCTCAAAAAAGTTGGAAATTAGACACATTTATAACTCTAAGGAAAACCACTTAGGTGTTTTGTTTATATTCCATATATTCTATTAATTTTTGTTATAAAATTAATATAAGCACATTATGAAAAAAGAATAAAAACCCACCCAAATTATATCACCCCTTTAGTACAACTACTACCAGTGTTCTTAGGCTTTTTTTTTCCTAGTGTATATTTTGACTTAAAAATAGATATAAGAATAAGTATGATTATCATCCTCATTATTCTGAAAAAGAAACTGAGAGTGAGAGGTTAGATAAATTGACCAAGATTAAAAAAAGCCAGGGAAAAAGTGATATTCTTTCATTCATTAAATGAACAAATATTTAGTGAGACCCTACTATGTGCAAGGCTCTATGGGTATAGTGATGAGCAAATCATCCACTGCTTGAGTTCCACTCTTCTATCTACAACTTCTTGTTGTTGTGGTTGTTATTTGCCGTCGAGTCGGACACGACTCATAGCGACCCCTCCTTGGGTTTCTGAGGCAGTATCACTACAGAAGTAGATTGCCCAACCTTCCTTGCGAGGAGTGGCTGGTGGGTTTGAACCTCCAGCTTTCTGGTTAGCAGTCAAGTGCCTTAGGTACTGTGCAACCAGAGCTCCCAGCTACAACTTGAGATTCTCATTAATAAATGTAGTAATTGCTATACAAGTAAGTCTTTGCAAACAGTACTCCATGGAGCTGAGCCAGATGTCCACTGAGACCCCTTTCAATTCTCATTATCTATGTAATGAAGGGAAGCTGAGGTTGTTATGGTCATCACTAAATTCTGACAGACACCTAATTGGGAGAAGAACATTTTCCATATCACTGCTGTTAGGCATAGAAACCTAGGCAGAGGGCCCATAGCTGAAGACCTGTGTGGCTTTGCCTGTGATCCTGTGGGAGTAGGTGACCCAAGCATTCATGCCGGCTTCAAGCTTGTCCTGGCAATAGTTATTTATGGCAGAACAAAGCAAAAGCTTTTTTCTCCCCCTTGACTCGAACATGAGTTTAGCTGGTCATTACCTGCTTGAAAATGATGCTGTTGTGCTTCTGGTTAAAGGTAGCATACTGAACATATTTATTATATACCACTCTCTCCTGAAACCTTACTAAAACCAGAGTAATCAAGAAAGAATAAACAAGGAGACAACATAAATCTATAAAGACAAAGAGATGGGAAAGGATTCAAAAGCAAGTTAATTTTGGAAGCTGGAGAGCAGTTGCACAGATGGATTTAGCAGATCCGAGAAAGAAGAATACTAAGCCAGCAGTGAAGAAAGCTGAGAAGTAACCTGATTCACTCCATGGGCACCTTATAGTGCTGGAAGTGGGGTAGTGGTGAATGTGGAGCTAAAATCACGAGGATATGTTGAATGTCTGTTTAAAAAGCAGTTAGACGTCTCGATCTGCTTTCCTACCCTGCATAGCTGGGAAAACACCCCTTCCCCATTCTAGAAGACAGATAGCACCTTATTCTCTGAAAAGCATAGAAATGCAGGTTTCTGGAGCTGGAGACACCAAGCATAAGGGGAGGGGGTTGTGTTGTACCCAAAACAGGTAGACTAACTGATAGTTTCTATATTGAATGTTTCCCCACTGCATTCTTAGAACACTGGTACCCACACCTACATCCTCCAGGCAGGACACTGGAAGAAACTTCTCTATAGAATCTGACCAGCCTAGGAGAAAAGGCCCAAAGTTTGAAATTGGGGGGTTCTCAATGAGCCAGATAACCTTACAATGAAACTTACAAATGTAGAGCTCTTTCTCTGTGCTCCGAGCTTCCGAACAGCTAGTTAGTGCTCTTCTTTTAAAACTGAGAAAATATTCAGGGATCACTAGGTAGTTGAGAAAAGCATCTAACATGAAAAATAGAAACCAAAAACAAAGAAGCAAAAGAGCAACCCAGAGAAAAGAAAGGCTACATGTATAAAAGAAAATATAAAATGAAACAAAGCAATTCATTAGTATCCTGACAGATAAGAGATAATATTGTGTCACTGAAAAAAATGATAAAACCAAACCAAACCCACTGCCATGGAGTCAATCCCAATTCATAGCAACCCTATAGGACAGAGTGGAACAGGCCCATAGAGTTTCCAAGGCTGTAAATCTTTACAGAAGCATACTGTCTTATCTTTCTCCTGCAGAACAGCTGGTGGGTTTGAACTGCCGACATTTTGGTTAGCAGCTGAATGCCTTAACCACTGCACCATCAGAGATTCTTTGAAAAAAGGAGAGAGCTCTGTAAAAGGAAACATTCAGAGAACAAAAGAGAGCATTGGAAAGGAAACATATATTATAAAATACAAAAAATCCCAATAGAAGGTTTAAAAAATGAAGTTGAGGGCATCTCCAAGAAAGTACAACAGCAAAGACATGGAGATGGAGAACAGAAGAAAAAAATAAAGGGCTCACTAGTCTAGGAGGTCCTATATCCTAATAGTAAGAGTTCTATAGGACAGAGCAGAGGAAAAGAAGGGAAGAAATAAATTTAAAGAATAGTTAAAGAAAATGTGTCATAATTGAAGTGTGTCATGGAAAGGGCTTCCAAGTGTCCAGCACAAATAACAAAAATAGATCCACTCAAAGGCACACCATAGTGAAATTTGAACACTGAGGACAAAAGGAACACCTAAAACCTTCCAGAGAGGAAAAAAAAAACAAAGCCATTTCCATATGAAACCTCTGGAATCAGAATGACTTCAAAATTGTCAGCACTGAAAGATGACAATGAAGCAATACCTTCAAAACCTGAAGGAAAATTACTTAAACTTGGGATTCTTTCTATATTTATCCAAACACTACTGTACATAGGATCACTATGAGTCAAAACCAACTTGATGGCACCTAACAACAACAGCAACATATCTTCTTTTTTGATTTAATTCCTTAGTTTAGTGGAGCCTTTCCTAAAAGAGTGTTTAGGAGCAATAGTTAAATGTTAAGTACAAGAAATATATCTCTAGATACACAATGTCTCCAAAACTTTCATATGCATATGAGGCAACTTAAAGTACCATGGCTTGGGTAAGGCACACCTTAGTTCTCAAAGTGATAGCTTTGCTTCTTAACACTTTAAAGAGGTCTTTTGCAAATTTACTCAATGCAATACACTGTTTTATTTCTGGACTGCTGTGTCCATGGGCACTGATTATAGATCCAAGTAATAAAGGAAAATCCTTGACAACTTCAGCAACTTCAATCTTTTCTCCATTTATCATGATGTTGTTTATCAGGCCAGTGGTGAGGATTTTCATTTTCTTTATGTTGAGGTGTAATCCATACTGAAGGTTGTAGTCTTTGATCTTCTTCAGGACATGCTTCAAGTCCTCTTTGCTTTCAGCAAGCAAGATTGTGTCATCTGCATATTGCAGGTTATTAATGAGTCTTTTCCCAATTATAATGTTACGTTCTTCTAAATATAGTCCAAATTCTCAAATTATTTGCTCAGCACAGAGGTTGAATAAGTATGGCAAAAAGATACAACATTGACACACATCTTTCCTGATTTGGAACCATGCAGCATTCCCTTGTTCTGTTCAAACAATTACCTCTTGGCCTGTGGGCAGGTTCCTCATGAACACAAATAAATGTTCTGGAATTCCCATTCTTTGCAATGTTCTCCATAATTTGTTATGATCCACACAGTCAAATGCCTTTGCATAGTGAATAAAACACAGGTAAACATCTTTCTGGTATTCTCTGCTTTCAGCTAACATTTCTCTGACATCAGCAACGATATCCCTCTTTCCATGTCCTCTTTTGAATCTGGCTTGAATTTCTGGCAGTCCCCTGTCAATGTAAAGCTGCAACTATTTTTGAATGATACTCAGCAAAATTTTACTTTTGTGTGATATTAATGATGTTTGATAATTTCTGCATTCTCTTGGATGACCTTTCTTTGGAATGAACACAAATATGGATCTCTTCCAGTTAGTTGGCCAGGTAAGCTGTATTCCAAATTTCTTGGCATAAATGAGTAAGTGCTTCAAGCATTGCATCTGTTTGTTGAAACATCTCAATTGGTATTTCATCAATTCCTGGACCCTTGTTTTTCATCAACAGGGCAGCTTAGACTTCTTCCTTCAATATCATCGGTTCTTGATCATATGCTACCTTCTGCAATGGTTACATATCGACCCATTCTTTTTGGTGCAGCGACTGTGTATTCCTTCTGTCTTCTATTGATGTTTCCTGTGTCACTCAATATTTTGTGCAGAGAATCCTTCAATATTGCAACTTGAGGCTTGAAATTTTCTTCAGTTCTCTTAGCTTGAGAAATGCTGAGTGTGTTCTTTCCTTTTGCTTTTCTCATTCCAGGTCTCTGCACATTTCATTATAATATTTCACTTTGTCTTCTCCAGCTGCCCCCCCCCCTTTTAAAATCTTCTGCTGAGTTATTTTATTACACATTTTTTCCCCTTCACTTTAGCTACTCCATGTTCGAGAGCAAATATCAAAGCCTTTTCTGACATCCATTTTGGTCTTTTCTTTCTTTGGTTTTTTTTTTTAATTTTATTTTTATTGTGATTTGGATGAAAGTTTACAGAACAAATTCATTCTCCATACAGCAGTTCATACACATTTTCTTTCATGACATTGAATGCAATTCCCTACAATGTAACAGCTCTCTACCCACTTCCTCCCTGTAGTTACCTCTTCCCTGTGTCCTTCTTTCCCACGCATTCCTGCCCCTTCCCCCAGCTATCTCCCTGTGCAAACACTCCACTTCTGTTCTCCCATGATTGATTTTGACTGCTCTAAGCTGGTCACTGGGAGCTCTGGTAGCTCTGGTAGCATAGTGGCTAAGGCACTTGACTGCTAACCAGAAGGCTGGCGGTTCAAACCCACCAGCCACTCCTCGGAAGGAAGGTTGGGCAATCCTACTTCCGTAGTGATACTGCCTCGGAAACCCAAGGAGGGGTCGCTATGAGTCGGGGCCGACTCGACGGCACATAACAACAACAACAACAACAACAACAAGGAGTGTATCTACTGGATGTAAATGTTCACCCTATATGCTGTCTATTGTTTGGCTGGAACTCACAAGTGAGTTCAGTTCCAGACCTGAAGGGTAACTAGGGGCCATAGTCTTCGGGGTCTCACCAGGTTCTACCAGACCAGTAAACCTGGGTTTTGTTTGTTTGTGTGTGTGTGTGTGATTTTGAGATTTGTTCCACATTAATCTCCCACTCTATTTAGGATCTTCTGCACTGATCCCTTTCCAAGTGGTTGATAGTGGTACCATCTAGTTCATCCGGACTCATGGTCATGTAGGCTGAGGATCACATGATCTACTAGTCCCTCGAACTAATTGTTTCCATGTGTCTTTGGTTTTCTTCATTTCTCTTTGCTCTGATGAGTAGAGACCCATTGTTGCATCTAGATGGCTGCTTGCAAGCTTTTAAGACTCCAGTTGCTATTCACCAAAGTAGGATGTAGAACAATGTTTTTGTGTAGTAAGTTATGCCAATTGAGCTTGATGTTGTCACCTGTGCCTAAGGTCTCAAGACCACAGGTCCAACTACTAGCTCCATCAAGGTGGTTGGCTATGGCCAAGAAGTTTTCACAACTTTGCCCCTTGTTAGCTCTATTACATATTCGGACATTCTTATGTTGTTGTTGTTGTTATGTGCCGTCGAGTCAGACCCGATTCATAGCGACTCCTCCTTGGGTTTCCGAGGCAGTATCACTACGGAAGTAGATTGTCCAACCTTCCTTCCGAGGAGTATTTGGTGGGTTTGAACTGCCAGCCTTCTGGTAGCAGTCAAGTACCTTAGGCACTATGCTTATAGTACATAAAAATGTATATGTAGAAATATTGCCTCCCAAACTTAACATGGTCATGGGTGTATTCCCTTTTGCTGAGACGTACCTGATCATTCAACCTGTCTACCCATCTATTTATCTGTAGATTAATGTTTGTTATCACTGAAAATACAGTATTGCATATATAAAAGAGTTTATCTTTATTGTCTGTACCTCTGTGTACCTCTCTGTGACTTCCTCTTCCTCAGTGCCACTGTGCTGATCATTCACTTTTGGTACATTGCCTTTCCCTTTACTGAAATCAATATCTGTCTCTTTCCTATCTAGCAGTTTTCCATCCCCTCCCCTCCCATCCCTGGTAACCATCAAAGTTTCTTTACATATACAAATCTTTTCTTGACATTTTATAATAGAGGACTAACGCAATATTTGTCCATCTGTGATTGACTTACTTCACTCAGCATAATGTTCTCCAAGTTCATCCATGTTACGTGATGTTTTGCAGATTCTGCACTACTCTTTAGTGTTGCATAGTATTCCATTGTGTATATGTACCATAATTTGGTTATCCATTCTTCTGTTCATGGGCACTTAGGTTGTTTCCATCTCTTTGCTCTTGTGAATAGTGCTGCAATGAACATGGGTGTGCATATATCTATTTGCGTCTTGGCTCTCGCAGTTTTAGGATATATGCCTAGTAGTGGGATTGCTGAATCAAATGGTATTTCTATTTCCTACTTTTTAAGGAATTGCCATACCAATTTCCACCATAGTTGTATCATTTTACAGTCCTACCAGCAGTGTATGAGAGTCCCTATCTCTCCACATCTTCACCAGTGTTTGTATTTTCTGTGTTGTTGAACTTTGCTATTAGTGCTGGGGTGAGATGGTATCTCATTGTTTTGATTTGCATTTCTCTAATAGCTAACAATTGCGAACATTTCTTCATATGTTTCTTGGCCACATTAATGTCTTCTTTGGCGAAGTGTCTAATCATGTCTTCTGCCCATTTTTAAATTACATTGTTTGCCTTTTTGATATTGAGGTTTTGGAGTTTTCTATAAATTTTAGAGATAAGTCCCTTGTCAGGTGTGTCATTGCTGAATATTTTTTTTCCCAATCTGTAGGTTCTCTTTTTACTCTTTTGGGGAAGTCTTCTGAAGCACATAAAATTTTAATTTTCAGAAAGTCCCAATCATCTAGCTTATCTTCTGCTGTTTGTGC
>NW_006921836.1:2041019-2042462 GCF_000298275.1 Orycteropus afer afer
AGGAGTGGCTGGTGGGTTTGAACCTCCAGCTTTCTGGTTAGCAGTCAAGTGCCTTAGGCACTAAGCTTCCAGAGCTCCTATGGAAGGAAGATTGGGCAATCTATTTCCGTAGTGATACTGCCTTGGAAAACCAAGGAGGGGTTGCTATGTGTCATATCTGACTCGATGGCAGTGAGTTAGGTTTTCTTCTATTGTAAATGGTATTGATTTTCTTATTTCCTTTCCAGCAATGTCTTTGCTGCTGTAGAGGAATCCAACTGATTTTTGGATGTTGATCTTGTATCCTGCCACTATGCCAAATCTCTCAATTAGTTCCAGTAGTTTTCTTGCTGAGTTTCTTGGGTTTTCTATATATAGGATCATATCATCTGCAAATAGGGATACTTTTACTTCTTCCTTACCAATTTGGATGCCTTTGATTTCCCTTTCTTGCCTTATTTCCCTGGCCAGGACTTCCAGTAGAATGTTGAATAGAAGTGGTGATAGAGAGCATCCTTGTCTGGTTCCCATTCACAAGAGGAATGGCTTCAGTCTCTCTCCTTTGAGAATAATGTGGCTTTGGTTTTGTATATATGCCGTTGATTATGTTGAGGAATTTCCCTTCTATTCCTATTTTTTCTGGGAGTTTTTAATCAGGAATAGGTGTTGAATCTTATCAAATGCCTTTTCTACACTGATTGATATGACCCTGCAATTGTTTTCCTTTATTTTACTTATGTGACGGGTTATGTTGATTGTCTTTTTAATGTTGAACTATCCTTGCATACCTGGTATAAACCCCACTTAGTCATGATGTATTATTTTTTTGATACGTTGTTGGAATCTATTGGCTAGGATTTTCTTAAAGATTTTTGAGTTTATATTTATGAGGGATATTGGTCTTTAGTTTTCCTTTTTAGTGATGTCTTTGCCTGGTTTTGGTATCAAGGTAATGCTTGCTTCATAAAATGTATTTGGGAGGATTCTGTCCTTTTCTGTGTTCTGGAATAGTTTCAGTAGAATTGGTGTCAGTTCTCTGAATGTTTGGCAGAATTCTCCAGTGAAACTGTCTGGGCCAGGACTTTTTTGTTGTTGTTGCCACTTCTGCTGTTTTTTGATTGCTATTTGCTTAATGTATCTTTCTCTAACCTTTGATATTTAGTCTATTTTATCTTTGTCTCTATGGTATTTCTCTTGTAGACAGCATATTGATGGATTATGTTGTTTTATCTAGTCTGAAACTCTCCATCTCTTGAGTGGTGCATTTAATCCATTTACATTCAGTATAATTACAGACAAGTATGAATTTGTTGCTATCATTTTGTTATGTGTTTTTTTATGGTGTTGCTGATTTCTTTGTTCCATATAATTTTCTTTGCTGAGCTCATTTTGTTTATGAATTGTGTTACCTTTTCCTTCATTGCTATTGTTTTGTGTTGTTTTGTTGTTATGTGCCATTGAGTC
>NW_006921836.1:2047443-2056549 GCF_000298275.1 Orycteropus afer afer
ATATGGATATTATCTTATCACTGCCAGCGTTATACTTCTGGATAGATCTTGAAATGTTCTTTTTGATTATGAATGTGACACCATTCCTCTCCAATTTGTCATTCCCAGCAGACCATATAATCATCTGATTACAAATGGCCAATACCAGTCCATTTTAGCTCACTGATGCCTAAGATATAAATCTTTATGCGTTCCATTCAATTTTTGATGCTTCCAATTTTTTGAGATTCATACTTTGTACATTCTATGCTCTGATTAAATGATGTTTGGGGCTATTTCTCCTCAGTTTGAGTCTTGCCACATTAGCAAATGAAGGTCCTGAAAGCTTTACTTCATCCATGTCATTAAGATTGACTCTGCTTTGAGGAAGTAGCTCTTCTCTAGTCATATTTTGAGTATTTTCCAACCTGAGGGGCTCATCTATTGGCACTATATCAGACAGTGCTCCACGGTTATTCATAAGGTTCATACTCACTGGCCATTTTATTTATTTATTTTTCAGAAATAGATTGCCAAATTCTTCTTCCTAGTCTTTCTTAGTCTGGACACTCTAATGAAACTTGTCCACCAGGGGTGACCCTGCTGGTATTTCATACACCAGTGGTATAGCTTCCAGCATCACATCAGTATGAAAGCCACTACAGTATGACAAACTGACAGATGAGTGGTGGCTTTAAAAATGGCAAATTCATTTTATTCATATTAATATATCTAGCATCTGGCACATTGTAGGCAGTGTGTCAGTTACTATTGTTTCACCAGTTGAAAAATTGGTTGATAATTGAAATTCTCTCCTGTATGGTAGTACTATGGTGAATACAATTGGCTTTTTAGTAAATCATTATGTATTTCAGAGCATTAACCATGTTAAACACTGCTCAACATCTCCCTTGAATTCCATCCCAATACTGAACAGATTAGCTGTAGTCAATTCTCTAGACAAAATGCTGAAACTAATGTGGGTTTTGATATCTTCCATACAGATCTTTGATAGAAAAAAGGGTGTTTTAGTATTATTTCTGCACACGGAATATGCTATGTATTTAGTGAGTGCCCTAAGTTCATTGTAGTGGAGTCATAACCTAATCTTTAATTCTGGGACTTTCAGTAAAGTGGTAGGGATGGAGAATGGCCTCATTCTTCTTTGGAGTAAACAATGGAAAAAAAGTAAGCTAAAGCTTGCAAAGTGACTACAACGTGCCAGGTGAGTTTAATCCACTATGTAATTTAATTGTCGTAACAAAGATAGATATTATTGTCCTAGATGGCAGTGAGAGTTCTACTAGTAATGAAGCTAAGGCCCAGAGAAGTTAAACGATTTTCCCAAGGACCCATAGATAGTGAGTAGTAGAATTGGGATTTGAAACAATTTGGTCTTTTTCTAATAGTAAAGTTTGTAAAGGGTTATTTCCCCAGTAACCCATGTGGTATGTCAGTGAAGGTGAGAATTTTAAATAATGATTTTGTAGTTTTCTGTGTGTAATGCCTACATTATCCTTCATTTATCCTCTTAGACTGAGAGGGGTTATATTAAATTATTTTAGAATCATGCTTCTTTTGTGTGAAGTATTTTCTTTTATCTTGGCATATCATAGGTCAGCATTTCCCAAAGTATGTGCTTTGGAACACTGATTCTGTGAAAATGTGTTACATAGTCAAATAGGTTTGGAAAATGTTTGGTTAATCAAATTCAACATGTCCTATCATTATGTGATTTGTCAGCATATTTAATATTCTAATATTTATTGTAAATTCCCAGAGATGAATGTAGAATGCAACATTTTCCAAAGTTAAATGACTAAAGAATTAACACAACATTTTATAGAACCAGCATTCTTTGAGTACTATGTAAATAATCAGGTAGATTTGAAGACTGAAAAAAAAAAAAACTCTTCCTTTTTGGGACTTTTTACTTTAGACCTTCCTTAACTCTTTCCTGATATTGTATGTATATTTACATCCCTGTGGGATAAAAGCACGTATAGGTAGTCTTCAACTTACGACGTATGTGAGTTATAACGAACAATACTTACAATCTCTTTTTTTTTTTGTACATCTTATCATTAGTAATATGTACTACATAGAATGTTACAGTGCATATTTGCTGATGTTCTCATTCTGAGATGTTCACTTACAGATGTTCAATTTTATGATTTACTGTTCAAAACACTGCTGTGTAGCAGGCAATGGCCTGGTCTATAATGAAGTCAGTGTCAGTGTTGAGAGTTGTAATGAATAGAAAGTTCCAAGCATTTGATCAGGATAATATGATGGAAGAAAGAGATCAGTGGGAAAATCATCCATAAGCAAGAACACAGAATTTAGACCCTGATATCCTCGGAAGGAAGATGGGGCAATCTACTTCCGTAGTGATAGTGCCTTGGAAACCCAAGGAGGGGTTGCTGTGAATCGGGTCCAACTCGACGGCGCATAACAACAACAAGAACAACAATTACTTACATGGAACTTCTCATAGTTCATGGAGATGAGGAAATGATAGTTCAGAAATTAATGGATTTTGAAGAGGAAAAAAATGCTAAAGAAATAAATAATGAGGAAGAGGGAGGAGAGAAGTTTTCAAAATATCTTACAGTGAAAGCATTAGCTGGAACTTTTTAAAAACTAAATCAGGGCCTTCAATTGCTTGAAATCATAGACCCAAATGTTGATCACACTGCGGAAGTTGGAAAGTCGATTTGGGAAGCAGTGAGACATCACTGCAAAGAACATGAAGGGAAAAAAAAACAAAACAGAACAACAACAACAACAACAAAACCGATGGGCTCAGCTATAGCAAGGATTGTGAGGCTGGTGCAGGACCGGGCAGTGTTTCGTTCTGTTGTACATAGGGTTGCAATGAGTCGGAGCCCACTTGATGGCACTAACAACAACAACAATATGTATGCATTACAATATATCTGTAAGTTTATATGTAATGTTTTAAAACTCCAAAGACAAAAACTAGATTTAAAGTTAGTGATAATAAAGGCAATAATAATGAAAAGCTTTTTTAAAAAAGAGCTATTTGCTTAAGTCAGAACTGATTTACAGTAGAATTGTTTGAGCATAGCCCCATAGTAAGTTGGGGACTACCTGTACATGAGAAATTGAATGGGAAGTACAGAAAAAAAATGGGGGATCTACACAATCATTTCTCAATTATCAAATAGGAATGGGGATTACTCAGATAATATACAAGTAAAACCTTCATTCTCATAAATAGTTTTAACTTTCTCCCTCTAATAAAGACTATAAACAAAGTAGCTTATAAGTTCCAAAGAGTTATCTGCCTTGGTCCAATTCCTTTATTACATCTGCCTTCCATATATAAATCAGTCGGCAGGGGAGCAACAGGGAGGCAGGCAGCAGGAGTCAGAAGAGGGGAATGCAGCTTTGATAATGTCTGACCTAGTTAAATATAAGCCCCGGGAAAATGAGAAGCAAGTTCACCTTGGTCATTCTGAGACATTGAAGGTCCTGGTCTGGGCAAAGTCTTCCTAGAGATTTTGGGTTTCCTTTTCAAGCTTCTTGCATGTGTATTTATATCTCTCAGTGAATTACCCATTAGAAGAACTTCTTCATTTTCTTGCAAACACTTGTCCTCATTTCTAACTACAGCCAACGTTTCTGAAGGGCTGTGTTGTCATAGATATACAGTAAATTGGGAACAACTCTTTGCTAATGCTAAGTATGATTTCTTTGTACCTAGCCCAAACTCAGTTAGCATCTCTTGGTTTCAGCTGTGGATTTCTTACCCTGCTAGCCCAGCAGTGCCTAGAATCTAGACAGTGCAATACAGTTGGAGATCCTATGGGTGAAAGAGCATAGAAAATGAAACCTTTGTGAAGGCTTTAATTCTCCAAATAAAGTTAAGTGCCTCTTCCACGAATCATTATACAGATAGG
Source organism: Orycteropus afer afer (assembly GCF_000298275.1). Lineage (NCBI taxonomy): Eukaryota > Metazoa > Chordata > Mammalia > Tubulidentata > Orycteropodidae > Orycteropus > Orycteropus afer. The sequence goes on from NW_006921836.1 coordinate 2,051,349, forward strand.
AAACCTGACCCAGTTCCATCTGAACAGCTCAAGTAGAAAAGAAGTTTTTCCTGAGCTTGCCTAGGATCTAGAGATGATACACTTTGCTTTCCCCTGAGCAATAGTAGGAAGATTAAAATTCAGGGTGAGATTAAATTTCAGTGCCCAGTCCTGAGATCAGGGTGGTAGACAAATGACTAGACTTGGAGTATGGCAAGAAGACTAGACCTGGAGCCAGAAAACCCAGGTTCAAGTCCTGATTCTATCTTTTCCTAACGTTATGATCTTGGGCAAGTCACTTACCCTCAGTAGTAATTGTCAAAATACAAATGAAAAAGAGATACTGCATGTGAAATTGCATTGTAAGCTATATTATATATATTAGGTTTATTATTGATGAGGCAATCTACTTCCGTAGTGATAATGCTTCGGAAACCCAAGGAGGGGTCGCTATGAGTTGGGTCCGACTCGATGGCACATAACAACAACTGCATCACTGGTTGAGTTCTTTCAGGGATGCTCAAGGAATTTTCCTTGAAGGTGAAACATTTGAGGGCAGATATCTCAAAGACCCAGCAGCACTGAAGAGTTTTGTGTGGAAACAATTCAAGGGGAAGTGAAGGAATAGCAGCTGTTGTTTTTCCTGTGCTTTTTAAAAAACTGTTCCTATGGAGAGGTGAGAAAGAAACAGAGGAAGGGAGGAAAGGAGAGGAAGTCTCTTCTTAAGGGTTAAAGCAAGATAGTGCTGTAAAGTGATTCCAGATGTACAAATACTAATATCTCTCTCTCCCTGATGAATGAGAAGGTATGACCCAGTTAGCAAACTGCTAAAATTACCGGCGCCACTGAGACCTCAGCTGATGGCCCAATGCAGATTTTTATCCTTACCCCTGCAACTGTAGTGCTGATGAAGTGCTCGGACCTGCTGCAGCAGACCTTCCAAAACTTCATTCTGTCCCTTGTGCCTGGGCTCTCTGTCGTCATAGTCTTTCCAGTCTATTGAACAAAAGAAACAAACAGAGTGAAATTGTAAAGCAGAGGAGGCCTCTTCCGTGCCTGGTTTCCGATGCTGTTGTTTTACGCAGACTACCCACAGACTCTGTGTAGGAGCACCCAGTCCATGCTAGTAGGCAATGCCAGCTGTTTGGAAGCTGCCATGATTTGGGGCTCTGCAAAACAGTAATTGTGGTTGGTTTCTTGTGTTGGGCAGTTTTAGGGCAAGAGAAAATGATCATTGAAAGCGAAAAGAAAATAAGAAACTTTGGTGTTCACTCTGCCCTTTCCTTGTCTCCTGTCCCCCCCCCCCCCTTCAGCATCCTATGTCCTACTCAGTTTCCTTGCAACCTCCCCATTTAGCACCCCAATTCTCTACATTCTCTACTGGATTTCCACAGTAGGAAAAGAAGGGGTGGGAATGTGCAGACTAGATGAAATCCACAGTACCAATGCTTTTATTGTAGGTTTCACACTTTTGGCCAAATTGAGATTTCTTTCCAAGGAAAGAGCCCATGTCAGATGCCAAGAAATGGAAATCTACATTTTGCTCTAATGAATGTCTGCTTTGGTTAGCTGGCACAGCAAGCCCTGCACATACTCTGAGCCACCAACCACCCTGTCTGCTCAGTCTCTAAATATACAGTATTAGCTTACATGGCAAATTTAAATTGCAATACCCACTGAGATTTTTCGCCCCCTTCTATTTTCATTCCATTTGGCTATAATGATATCAAGAGTAATAACTCGTGTGGGACTAACGTCAAGATTGTAATTCTGCTGTCTCCAACTCTTGATTTTTTTTTTTTTTCCAGCGGGTCAATCATTTCATAGTCTATCCTTTCTTCCCCTAATTTTCTTTCCCCAAGTTTTACTTTCTGAATCTTTTAAAAGCAACAACTTAAAGCAGTAAGTTGAAATTATTGGTTGAAATTCTTAGTCCAAAAATGCTGATCATTCTGCCCCAGAAAAGTCAGTTAGTTAATGAGTGTCTTGGGCTTAAATACTAGTTGAATTAATTTCAAATTCCTTCCCCCAAGATTCATTTTAAAATATGGGGTCTCCCTCATGCAGAAACTTAAGCATATACCATGGCTTAAAGATAGATAACAGCACTTCACATTGGTCCATCCAAGACTGAGTAAGAGTTAGGAGGAACGCAGGTTCTGGAATTGGATAAAATTGCGTGTAAATCCTGGCTCTTCCGATTCCTAGCTCATTGTTTTTGGGCAAGTTACTTACACTGAGGGAATCTCTACTCTCTACTTTGAAAAATAAGGATAGTATCTACTTTGCAGGGTTTTTTTTTTTTGTGTGTGTGTGTGAGGATTAAATGAGAGGATGTATATTAGCTATCAGGCACAATTCCTGGTGCATTGTAGGCACTCTACAAATAAGTTAACCAGAACCAATCATTAATGGAGAGTCAACTCACTGTATTCTGAGTATGGAAATACTACTTCTCACTCTATCCTAAGAGTACCTAGGAAGGGGCCTGGGAAATTTTCTAACATTTCTTCCTTCCCTCCCTCCCCATGTGCACTTCTTCTTTCAGAAGACGGAAGCTCAGAAACAAGCACCCCTGTCCTATGTTAGCTGGTCAGTGGTACAGCTAAGATATAATGTAGTCTCCTTACTGTACCAGTCAGTACTAATTTCCTTATACCATGATGTGTGTATGTGTGTCTGTGTTTCTTTTGAGCAGGAAGGTCAGTAGCGTGGTTAGAAATTGTGTGTTGTGGTCAACTCTGGAGACAGGGGATTGGCATGGGTACCTTGAATAGACTCTTAGTTCTGTGTGGGCAGGGGCCATCTCTTTACCTCAGGTTTCTTCTCGGTAAAATGAGCTTTTGAATGTCTTTTTAGGTTATTTGAGGTTTACAAGATGTAAGTAAAGCACCATTCTAGGCACATAGGAGATTTTTATCAAGTGTTAGTGAAACATCTGGAATGGAAGTATGATGGTGTGCAGGTAGCAGGGGTTTAGGAAAGGCTTTTACTGGGAAATTTGGAAATTTTTTGGGAAAAAAACTACTAGTGGCCCTTAGGAGCTCTGGTAGCATAGTGCCTAAGGCACTTGACTGCTACCCAGAAGGCTGGCGGTTCAAACCTACCAGCCACTCCTCGGAAGGAAGGTGGGGCAATCTACTTCCGTAGTGATACTGCCTTGGAAACCCAAGGAGGGGTCACTATGATTCGGGTCCGACTCGATGGCACATAACAACAACAACACAGTGGCCCTTAGACTGGATGCAGTGCTCCTGGCATGCAGACACAATCAGAATAAAAGTTGCCCTTGTGAATACTCAATGGCCATTATGAGTTTGTTTCCTTAATTGAATGGATGCATCTAAAGTGCGCAGGGTAATATGAGCAAGGTTGGTTGTTTGAGCAAGACTCCTGGGTGGCTGCATTACTACATGGCCTTGAACATGCTAATACATTCTAATGAGTGTTAATGCTGCCATCACTGCAAGGGGAGATGAAATGGACCTGGCTCTTTCAGCTGAGCCCCATTACATCAGAGGCAAGCTCGATCTGATGACTTTATGATACATTAGAAAATTGCTAATGCTAAATTGCAGCCCAAGTGAGCGCTGGTCATGACGCCAAGGTTTTTGGAAAGAATGAGTTTTTCTCATAGATGTTTGGAAGGTTCTGATGACTACATAAAATAGGAGACTTTAGGGATGAGGGAGAAAATTGAAAATATATTAAGAAATCAGGACTCTGACAGGAATAAACTTAGTGTGGTAGGAAAAGAGCAGATTGTGCCACATAATACAGTTCACTGTTCTGGTAATGAGACACTTCAATTGCAACACAATGCAGAGCTTACATTCACTGGCGATATCAGGGCTTTCCTGATCGTAACTCAGACAAGCCTGTCTGGGTCCTTTTCTCTTATTATGTACCATACCATATAACATAAGTCTATAAAAACACATTAAGGCTTTTTGTAAAAATATATATAAAAAAAAGTTTTATGGCTTACTGGAACATATTACCAAATTTCCAATTACTCTGTCATGTTAGACTACATTGTCCTCTAATAAATATCTGAATACTGATATATGTTACATCACAATGTCATATTCTGTTTATAAATAGAATTGGAGTGTTTTTATATTATTCTTTCCAAGTGATATGGTATGTCTGCAGCAACTGTTGTCATGTTAGGTTTTCAGTTCTTGGCTGGGTACCTCTATTAATCAAACACTCCATTCTAGAAAGCAATGCCATTCACTAATATTAATTACCAATTAATAAATTACTCCTCCATATTCTGAATAATTATTGTTGTCATTTTAGAGAAAGCTCTTCAAATCAGCTCTTATGGACAGTGTCTGAATAGAATTTTCAGTTTATAGAATTTGAACCACTGAACTTTATGAGTAAATGCATCCATAAGCAGATCAGAATTGACATTGATACATATTTGGATTAGGTTGTCCCCTACCCTAATTTTAAGTCAACTGAGATTTGTATATTTTGCTTTTCTGTCCTCTCTGTTCCTCTATCCCCATTTCCTGGAATGAGATTAGTTCCTTTCTTATATTAATCTTGTAATATTTCCAGTTTGTGTTTCTGATAAATAAGAATAGAACCATTAACTTATCAAATGTTGGGTGAATCAGGGAACTTACAGGTCTCTTCAGCATTGGTAGTCCACATTCCAAGGCTGTGTACGACCTGGTAGAGCTACCTGAATACACCAGAGACAGTAGTCTGGCATGATTGGGTGGCTCTCAGTCTGCTTGTCTGCCTAATGCAGGACAACAATGACTACAATGTAGGAAACATGGCAGAGGCTTGACCAATCCAGGTTCAATCCTAGGTCAGTCACATACCAGAGTTGTAACCTTGGGCAAGGCAACATCTTTCTAAATCCCAATTCCTTATTAATAGAGTAGGACAGTATAGTGGTTAAGAACAGAGACCGTAGGGATTTGGGTCCAGTGCTTCCTAAACGTGTGATATTGGACTATGTATATATATGTACCTCTGCGTTAACAGTTCCCTAGTCAGTAAAAGGTGTCTAATAATGAAAAAAACAACCTCATAGTTTTCTTGTGATTGTTGTGAGGATTAAGTGAGATGTTTAATGTGAAAGCCCACGATATATGACCTGGTTTATGATTGATCCTAAGCAAAGGGTTTTTATAAAATGTGAGAAATACATATACACATTAAAAAAACAAAAAACAAAAAAACAAACTAAAAAGAAC
>NW_006921836.1:2057106-2058675 GCF_000298275.1 Orycteropus afer afer
TCTTTTTTTTTTTTTAATTATTATTTTGAGTTTTAGTCCACATTTTTCTCCCATTCTATCCAGGGTCTCCTAATATGATTCCTTGCAGAGTGGTTGGCAGTGGTAGCTGGGCACCATCTACTTCTAGTCTCAGGGTTGTGGAGGCTGAGGTTCACACAGCCCACTAGTCCCTTGGACTAATTATTTCCATGTGTCTTAATTTTTGTCACTCTTCTTTGCTCTGGACCAGTACTTGCACCTTAAATGGCCACTCACAAGCTTTTGAGACCACAGTTGCTACATAATGAAGTAGGATGTAGAAAAACATCTTTGTGCATTATGTTATGCCAATTGACCTTGATATCCCCTGCAACTATGGTCCTGAGCCCACAGGCCCAGAGACTCATTCCCTCAAAGTGTTTGGTTATGGCTAAGAAGTTTTCATTATTTTTCCCCCTTTAGCTCTAATATATATGTATATGGACATTTTTATGGTACATACAAATATGTATTTAGAAATATCACCTGTCAAACCTTCATATGGACATGGGTATAGTCCTGTTCACCTACCTGATCATCTTGACTATCTATCTGTGTATCCACTTATAGATTAATGTTTGTTATTACTGATGATACAGTACTGTGCGTTGAATAGTGTTTACATTTGTTGCCTGTAACTCTTGTGCACCTCTCCATGTTTTCACTCTCCTTAGTGATATTGTGCTCATCAGCCACATTTTGTATATTGCCTTTTCCTTCACTCAAATTAATGTGTCTCTTACCTAGTTAGTAATTTCCTCTCCCCACCCCCATCCCTAATAACCATCAAAGAAGGTTTCTTTCCATGTGTAAACCCTTCCTTTGACTTTTAATAACAGTGGACTCATATTATTTTCCTTTTATGATTGACTTATTTCATTCAGTATAACATCCTCCAAGTTCATCCATGTTATGAGGTGTTTTTTTGATACTTCATTATTCTTTAATGCTGCATAGTATTCCATTATGTATATATACCATAGTTTGTTCATCCATTCATCTGCTGATGGGCACTTAGGTTGTTTCCATCTCTGTGCTATTACGAGTAGTGCTGTGATGAACATAGGTGTGCATATTATTTATTCCTGTCCTAGCTGTGACTGCTTTAGGGTATATACCTCGTAGTGGGATTGCTGGACCAAATGGTATTTCTATTACCAACTTTTTAAGGAAGCACCAAACCATTGTCCACAGTAGTTGCACCAATTGTAAGCTCCACCAACAGTGTATAACAATTCTAATCTCTCCACATCTTTGCCAGTATTTGTTGTTTTCTATCTTGTTGAACTTTGCTATTATTGCTGGGGTGAGATGACATCTCATTGTTGTTTTGATTTTCATCTCTGTAATGGCTAATGAGCATGAGCATTACTTCAAGTACGTGTGGGCCACCTGAATATCTTCTTTGGTGAAGTGTCTATTCACGTCCTCTGTCCATTTTTTAATTGGATTGCTTGTCTTTTTGATATTGAGGTGTAGAATTTTTCTATATATTTTAGATATTAGTCCCTTGTTAGGAGCTCTGGTAGCATAGTGCCTAAGGCACTTGAC
>NW_006921836.1:2059060-2059674 GCF_000298275.1 Orycteropus afer afer
ACCATTCCCTGGAGAAGGATGTCATGCTTGGTAAGGTGGAGGGTCAATGAAAGAGGGGAAGGCCCTCAATGAGATGGATTGACACAGTGGCTGCAATGATGGGCTCAGGTTTGGCAAAGATCATGGGGCTGTCACAGGACTGGGCAACGTTTTGTTCTGTTGTACATCGGAGCCAACTTGATAGTATCTGACAACAAAAACAGCAAGTTTGTCTCTATTTTTCCTTTGATGTTCCTTATAGTTTTAGGTTATATATTTAGGTCTTTGATCCATCTCCATGCATGAGTTATGGATCTTGTTACATTTTTCTGCAAATGAATAACCAGACTTGTTAGCATCAATTGTTAAAGAGACTATAGTTTCCCTATTTAATGGATTCCAGCCCTTTGGCAAAGATTAACTCTCCATAGGTGGATGAATCTATTTCTGGGTTCTCAATTCGGTTCCATTGATCTGTCTCTCATTGCACCAATATAAAGCTGTTTATTATTATTATTATTATTATTATTATTTTTTATTGTGATTTGGGTGAAGGTTTACAGAGCAAATTCACTTTCCATACAGCGGTTCACATATGCTTTGTCTCAAGACATTGACCACAGTTTACCACAATG
>NW_006921836.1:2086554-2087612 GCF_000298275.1 Orycteropus afer afer
ATCATAGAAACTCTAGCATACAATCCCTCTGAAAAACAATAAGCTTATCCCCCTTTTCATATCTTCCTTCATCCAACAATCTTTGTTGGGATGGCAAGTCAGTTTCCAAGTTCACAATTATTTTTTAAAATAAGAGAGAGAAAAATAATTCTAAAGTTATTAACATACCCTATCACTTTTTTTGGACCTCAATAGATACAATAATGGCCCCAGGAATTGACGGAATACCCATTGAGATGTTTCAACAAATGGATGTCCTGCTGGAGGCACTCACTTGGCTCTGCCAAGAGATTTGGAAGGCAGCTACCTGGCCAACTGACTGGAAGGCATCCATATATGTACCCATTCCAAAGAAAGGTGATCCCACAGAATGTAGAAATTATCAAACTATATCATTAATATTGCATGCAAGTAAAATCCTTTTGAAGATAATTCAAAAATGGTTGCAGCAATACATTGACAGAGAACTTCCAGAGGTGCAAGCTTGATTCAGAAGAGGACACAGAACAAGGGATATCATTGCTGATGTCAGATGGATCTTGGCTCAAAGCAAAGAATACCAGAAAGATGCTTACTTATGTTTTATTGACTATGCAAAGGCATTTCATTGTGTGGATCATAACAAATTATGGGTAATGTCGAGAAGAATGGGAATTCCAGAGCACTTAATTTTACTCATAAGTAACCTGTACATAGACCAGGAGTCTGTCGTTCGAACAGAACAAGGGGACACTGCCTGGTTTAAGATCAACAAGGGAGGGTGTCAGGGTTGTATCCTTTCACCATGCTTATTTAATCTATATGCTCAACAAATAATCCAAGAAGCTGGACTAGATGAAGAAGAATGTGCCATCAGGATTGGAGGAAGACTCATTAACAACCTGTGATATGCTGACAAAACAACTTTGCTTGCTGAAAGTGAGGATGACTTGAAGCACTTACTGATGAAGACTAAAGAATACAGTTTGCAGTATTGATTACATCTCGATATAAAGAAAATAAAAATCCTCACAACTGGACCTATAAGCAGCATCACAATAAATGGAGAAAAGACTGAA
>NW_006921836.1:2087712-2097454 GCF_000298275.1 Orycteropus afer afer
TTTTTTTTTTTTTTTAAATTTCTTCCTCAATTAAGAATGATGTTGGTCATTTGTTTTGCATATATGTCCCTAATTATGTTGAGGAATTTGCCTACTATTTCTACTTTGCTGAGAATTTTTATCGGGAATTGGTGTTGGAGTTTATCAAATACGTTGTCTGCATCTCTTGATATGGTCATCTGCTTCTTTTCCTTTGTTTTATTTAAGTTATGGATTATATTGATTGTTTTTCTAATGTTAAACCATCCTTGAATATCTAGTATGAATTCCACTTGGTCATGATGTATTATTTTTTTTGATGTAGTGTTGGATTCTATCAGCTAGAATTTTGTTGAAGATTTTTGCATCTATATTCATGAGGGATATTTTGTATTTTAGTGGTGTCTTTGCCTGGCTTAAGGAGCTCTGGTGGCATAATGATTAAAACATTTGGATGCTAACCAAAAGGTTGGCAATTTGAAGCCACCAGCTGCTCAGTGGGAGAAAGATGAGGCAGTTTGCTTCTGTAAAGATTTACAGCCTTGGAAACCATGGAACAGTTCTACTCTGTCCTATAGGGTCAGTATGAATTGGAATCAACCCGATAGCAATGGGTTTAGTTTTGGTTTGCCTGGCTTTCATATGAGGGTTATGCTTGCTTCATAAAATGAATTTGGGAGTATGTATTCCATTCTTTTCTATGTTCTGGATTGGTGTCAATTTTTCTCTGATTCTCTGAATGTTTGGTAGATTTCTCTAGTAAGGCTGGCTGGGCCAGGATTTTTTTTTTTTTTGGGCAGTGGAGGTGGTGTGGTGTGGTGTGTTTTGGTTCTCTGGTGCTGCTCTAACAGAAAATACCACAAATGGATGGTTGAACAAACAGGGATTTATTCTTTTATGGTTTTCAAAGTGCCAGCTCTAGAAGCTGGGTGAAAGCCCCATGATCTTGGGCTTCTGCTCTGCCTCTTGCGGCCCAGTGAAGCTGGAGGCTTCTCTTAATTTAGACAGCTTCTGGCTACTGAGGCTGACAAACCCAAGGTCGACAAGTAAAATGGCACAAGCCCAAACTTGTCAAACAACATGACAGGACAGTGGTTCAAGTTCAGGAACAATCCTAAGATCTGCAGACAACATGACAGGCTGCTGAATGAAGACTTGTCTACATGCAGGGTCCAAGCATGCCAAAAAGCTCCAGAGAACTTTCTCAATGCTTCTTATATACTTGAAGCAGACCTCATCCCTAAGGACCACTTCCTTCCAAGGAGTGGCTGGTGGGTATGAACTGCCAGCTTTCTGATTAGCAGTAAAATGCCTTAGGCACTGTGCCACCACAGCTCCTTCTGTGTTAGTTTAGGTAGGTTGTGAGTTTCTAGAAATTTGTCCATTTCTTCTAGGTTTTCAAATTTGTTGGAGTATAGTTCTTCATAGTATTCTATTATTACCTTTTTTATTTTGGTTAGTTCTCTTGTGACATCATCCATTTCATTTCTTATTTGTGTTATATACATACTATTTTTCTTTTCCTTAGTTAAATTTGTCAGTGGTTTGTCAATTTAATTAATCTTTTCAAAGAACTTACATCTAGTCTTGCTGATTCTGTCTATTGTTTTCCTGTTTCATTTATTTCTGCTCTAATCCAAGTCAGTGGCAAATAACAACAATAACAATCTTTATTATTTCCTTTCTTCTGAAGACTGCACTTTTTTTTTTATTATTGCTATTTAAATAATTGTTGGAGTTGTTGGGTTAAGGTATTGATTATGGTTCTTCCTTATTCATTGATGTGTGTATTTATTACTATAAATTGACCCAAGTACTGCTTTTGCTGGGTCCCAAAGGTTTTGGTAGGCTGTGTTTTCATTTTCATTTGCTTCTGGAAAAATTTTCAATTTCTCATTTTATTTCTTCTCTTTCCCAATAGTTTTTAAGCAGGGTATTATTAAATTACCATGTATTTGATTTTTTTTTTCCCTGACCTTCCTATTATTGATTTCATATTTTATAGTGTTGTTATCTGAGAAGATGTTTTATAGTATTTTGATGTTTTAAAATTTGTTGGGGCTTGCTTTGTGGCCTAACATGACCTATTCTGGAGAATGATCCATGTGCATTGGAAAAGAATGTGTATTGCATTTTACCTGGCTGGAGTATTCTGTATATGTCTATGAGGTCAAATTGGTTGATTGTGTTGTTTACATCTCCTGTATCTTTGTTGACTTTCTTTCTAGTTTTGTCCTTCATTGAAAGTTGTGTGTTAAAGTCTTCTATTACTATTGTAGAATTATCTATTTCTCTTTTCAATTCTGTTAATGTTGGCTTTATGTATTTTGAGGCTTTTCAGTTGGGTGCATAAATATTTATTATGGTTATGTCCTCTTCTGGATTGACACTTTATCATTATATAATGTCCTTCTTTGTCCATTATACTGGTTTTTGCATTGAAGTCTGTGTTATCAGAAATTAATATTACTCCTGCTCTTTTTGATTGCCATTATCTTGATATATTTTTGCCATCCTTTGATTTTTTAAATTTATTTTTATCTTTGGGTCTAAGGTGAGTTTCTTGTAGGCAGCCTATACATGGGTCCTGTTTTCTGACCCATTCTGCTGCTCTTTTTCTCTTGACTGAGCACATTTAATCCATTCATATTCAGTGTAATTATATACATTCAATGGTAGTTATGAATTTACTACTGTCACTCTCTTTTGTTTTTTATCATGATGTTGATGGTTTCTTTGTTCCAAATGGTTTTCTGTGCTGAGTTTACTTTGTTATCATATTTCCTTTGTTGTTGTTGATTTTGTGTTTACTATGTCCTTATGATTTTCTTCTTTTTTATTTTGGTCAAAAAGCTTGTTAATTTTCTTTGTGGTCATGTTGTAATTAATTTTTATCTTCCTAAGTTTGAAACAGTTTGTTCTATATTGATATAATCCTGACTTCCTCCCCATTTGGAAGTTCTGTAATTATACCATTCATTCCCTCTTTTTGCTCCATAGTTGTTGTTGTTTACAGATTAATGCCTGTGGTTCTTTATTTTCAGTTTTGTAACCTAATTTTAATTTTGAGAATTCTTTTTCTGGGTGGGTTTCTGGGTGATATCATGTGTCTTAGTCTTAGGTTGTTGTCTTCTGTTGTTGGTTTTCTGTCCAAAGGACTTCCTTTAGTATTTCTTGTAAGGTTAGTTTGTTTTTTACAAATTCCTTTAATTTCTGTCTAGTCAGAATGTGCTAATGTCACCATTGCGTTTGAAGGACAGTTTTACTGGATATATAATTCTTGACTGGCAATTTTTTCTTTCCATGTTTTATATATGTCATCCCATGGCCTTATTGCCTGCATGGGTTCTGCTGTGAAATCAGAGCTTAGGCTTGGTTGTCCATTGTAGGTGACATTTTGTTTTTCCAGAGTTACTCTCAAGATTCTTTCTTTGTCTTTGGTTTTGGAAAGTTTGATTATGATCTGCGTTGGTGACTTTCTCTTGGTGTCTATCTTGTATGGGTTTGTTGAGCTTTTCGGATGAATATCTTTTTCATATTTCATGATATTAGGGAAGTTTTCTGCTAACAAGTCTTTGACAATTTTTTTTTCTTCTTTTTTTAGACTCCTTCTGTTCTGGAATTCCAATCACATATAGATTATTTCTCTTGATTTATCCCCATATCTTAGTCTTTCTTCATTAGTTTTTCTGATTTTTCATGATACAAACTGTTGCCAAGGGATTTGTCCTCTAGTTGGTTAGTCTATTCTTCAGTCACTTTGATTTTACTCTATTATCCCTCCAATGTGTTATCTACTTTTGTAATTTTAGTATTAATCTTCTGGGTTTCTAATTGCTGTCTTTGTATGATTTCCAATTATGTATTTATTTTGTCATTTTGCTCTTGTATTGTTTTCGTTAATTTTTCTAGGGTATTGTCTGTCTTTCCCTTGATTTTGTTTGTGGTTCTCTTGGAAGGATATCTGTCTATCTATTCATCTCTCTCTCTCTCACACACACACACACACACACTTTTTCTTGAATTCCTTACCAGGTAATTCTATTACCTGCTCTTCCTCAAGGAGATTTCCTAGTTCTTTATATTGGTCACTTGCTTGTGCTGTCTTGTCCTGTTTCTTTGCTTGAATTCAAATTGTGTGTTGTCTCTGAGACATTTTGGAATTGCTATTTTTATTTGTTGATTATGTATTGGTTTGGTTCGCCCTATTTTTTGTTTTGCTTTGCTTTGATATATCTGGGTGGGTGGGACAGGCATACTTTTTTGGTTGCTAATTTGGCAGCACAGAGGTGCTTCCCACCTGTCTCTGAGTGAGTTGGATAAGTGGTGGGAATGTGGACATGGTCTCTGTGGGTCATGAAGAGAAGCTGTGGGTGGAAAGAGCAGGTGCAGTCTACCATCTATCGTTGATGTAGTGGTATAGGAGCAGGTGGTGGCACTCACTCATTGGGTGAGGTGGTAGGTGCAGTAGATATGGCTTATTAGTGGGGAATTAATGTTGGATTGTGTCTCTGGTGGCATAGTGCCTAAGGCACTATATAGTGCAGATCTTTATAGAGCCTTTAATAAGAATTGAATCATATTGGCCTCACTATGACTGCTAACCAGAAGGCTGGTGGTTCAAACCCATCAGCCACTCCTTGGAAGGAAGACTGGGCAAGCAATCTACTTCTGTAGAGATACCACCTCAGAAACCCAAGGAGGGGTCACTATGAGTCAGATTCGACTTGACGGCAGTGAGGTGTTTTTTTTTTTTTTTCCTTTTAGATGGGGTGATGGGGCAGGGGAAGAAAGAAGAAGAAAAATTAAAAATGCAAAAGGAGAGGATGGATGAGAAGAAACATTGGTAAAAAAAATTAAATAAGAAGAAAAGAAAGAGGGAGAATTAAGTAAAAAGGGAGAAAAAGCAGAAAAAAGAAAAAGAAAAAAATGAGAAAGGAAAGGAAAGGAAAAAGGAAAGGGAGCCAGGGCTGGTACAGTTTTGGTCATCTGGCAGTGGAAGCAGCAGGTGGCTGTGGTGCAAGCCCTGGGAGCACATGCCTAGGAGGTGGTAGGCGCCTAGCACGCATGAGCACCTCCACAGAGGAGGCCACGGTGTCACGTATCTTGCATCCATGGGAGCAGACCTTTATTCCCTCTAGATCTGTCCACACTGTGTCTCTGTCCTATTGCAGTGTCCGGGAAGTTGGTTTTCCCTTTCTCATGTATGATGCCTTCTCTGTTTCAAAATGCCTTATTGGGCCCCAGCTTCTTCTCTTTCCCTAGTCACTGTCCTTGCTCTGTCTTCCTTTCAGTCAGTGCTCAATCTAATTCTTTATCCTCTCCTTTGATATTCAGTGTTCCAGGATCATTAGTTGTATTTGTTTCACTCAGTTTTTCCAGGTGTCTGTTGTAGAGTGATTGGGTGGAGTGTATTATCAGCATGCCACCTTGTCTCCACCTCCCAATAAATGCTTTTCTTAAGATATAACTTTTACTGGTTGCATTTTGTTCTGTAGTGTGGATATGATATGTGCACATAATACTTTATTTAATCATTAAATTTATATTGGATTTTTTTTCTTTTTGTCACATACAGTATTTTGCTATCATTAATACACTGCTAAAATACAAAAAGGGAGGATGGAGGAGAAGAAACATTGGTAAAAAAAAATAAGAAGAAGAGAAAGAGGGCAAACTCAGTAAAAAGGGAGAAAAGTAGAAAAAAGAAAAGGAAAAAAGATTAAAAAAAATGAAAAAGAAAAGGAAAAGAAAAAGCAAAGGGAGCCGGGGCTGGTACCATTTTGGTCATCGGGCAGCAGGAGCAGCAGGTGGCTATGTTGCAATCCCTGGGAGCACAGGCACATAGTGCACATTTTTATACATAATTGTACATGATTTTTCTGCCTCTCTGTTTCCTTAGATTAGATTTCCAGATGTGTGATTATCAGGTAAAAAGAAATGACTTTTCTAAAATATATATAATGTCAAATTGCTTTCCATAGAGGATGTAGCAGTGTGTACTCTCACAAGACACACATGATACCATTTTGAATCATTATATTAGTGAATTTTTTATTTAAAGAAATAAAAACACAATTCAGAGAAATAGTCTCATTATGTAGATAGAATCTATCATATGGTATGTCTGGAGAGATTTGTTCTAGTTAATTGAATTTTCTGGTTAGTAAAGAGTTACTAAACATACCAGGTATAAATTATTAATCTTCAAGTAATTAGAAGAGGATTTTTCAGGGTTTCTGAGTCAGCACTACAAATGTTATAGATTATATTTGTAGGAGAGTGCCTGTTAGTAAGAAAGCTTTTCTTCCTACAGAATGTTGGATAAGTAAGATTTGCTAGATTCATTTTCTTATCAAATCAGTGTGGATGTATCCTCTGGTGGTGAGGAAGGAAAAATGAGAAAGGACCTCAGTGGACTGACTGTAAGCCTCTGAGTCACCCATGCTCACTGTGACATCATTCTACATCCTAATAATAACCTGTAAGAAGGTATGATTAGACCCATTCTACAAATGTTGAATTAGACTCAGAACGTTTAAGCTAATGAAATACATAAAAAATATAAAATATGGTCTTGTCGAGTATAAATTCCCTCTTCTTTCATTCTCTGAGTTGCCTCTGCAGAGGACTCATTCATTATGTAGCCCAGAGGGCTGCCCTGAGGGGGCCTTGCTGGTCCCAAGCAGTTGGAAAAAGGAATAGCACTGGCACCCTGAGGATGGAGTTGGAGTCAGAATCTGTTACCAGGTTGGAGAGAATTCACAGTCACCACCTACTAGAAGGAGAGGCCCACGCTGGTGTTGTGGTCTGAGCAGGTCCCCATCCTTTCATGTTATAAGCAGAGACTTGAACAAAATACTGTTGGCCCTGCAAAGTAATGAAATAGAAAGAAGGATGTATCGCATATTTTATTTAATCACTTTTATTCTAGATGCAGGTTCCTGCGTCTGATTAACTTGTCCACTCCCTTGGAACTCCACTGCTCATACTTTAGCTTTCTGGCTTGTCTTGACATTACATTTATGTATTATACTAGCCATATTTGGAGTGTCTTCCTAGTTTATATATGCTTTCTTTTTTTCAAAATTAGAATATCATAATGATTTTTCCTGTATGAAAAAAATCATATATCAATTTTAAAAAAGTACATGGTTTTGTTTGTAAGCTTTTCAAGGTTTGTTGACCAAAAACAGAAATGCCCCACCCTTAGCTTTCTCTTCTTATTTTTCCCTTCTCAGCAGCAAACACTATCACCTCTCTTAGTTGATCTACTTGCTATATAAAACAAACAAGTTTTAATGGATACCTCTTCAAATTTGTACATTAAAGATCTGCCTTATTCTTTTAGTGGCTGCATATATTTCACTGTGGGCAAATATCATCATTTATTTAAATAATCCCTCCTTGGTAGGTATTTAGATTGGTTCTACTGTATGTGCATAATAAACAATTCTACAATAAATATCCTTTTATCCTTTCACCATATGTATTCAATCTGAACAACTAATCTGAGAAGCTGGACTATATGAAGAAGAATGCAGCATCAGGATTGGAGGAAGACTCATCAACAACTTGTGACATGCAGGTGACACAACTTTACTTGCTGAAAACCAAGAGGACTTGAAGCACTTGAAGGTCAAATAATAAAACCTTCAATATGGATACACCTCAACATAATTATCCTTACATGTAAATATCCTTACAATTGGACCAATAAACAACATCATGATAAAGGGAGAGAAGATTGAAGTTAAAGATTACATTGTACTTGGATCTACAATCAACACCCATGGAAGCAGCAGTCAAGAATTCAAATGATGGATTGTGTTGGGAAAATCTGCTGCAAAAGACCCCTTTAAAGTTTTAATGCATATATAAATTAAATGTCACTTTTAAGACTGAGGTGTGCCTGGCCCATGACATGTTATTTTCAATTGCTTCATTTGCATGCTAAAGCTGAACAATGAATAAGGAAGACTGAAGAAGAATTTATGCATTTAAAGTATGATGTTGGCAAAGAATTGAATGTACCATGGACTGATGTAAGAATTAAAAAAATCTGTCTTGAAAAAAGTTCAGCCAGAATGCTCCTTGGAAGAGAGTATGGCAAGACTTGGTCTCACACACTTTGGACACGTAATCAAGAGGGACCAGTCCCTGAAGAAAGACATCATGCTTGGTAAAGGAGGGTCAGTGAAAAAGAGGAAAACCCTCAATGAGATGGATTGACACAGTAGCTACAACAATGGGCTAAACACGGCAATGATTGTGGGGATGGCCCAGGACCGGGCAGGGCTTCATTTCGTTGTGCATGGGGTCACTATGAGTTGGAGGCAACTCAAGGGTACCCAATAACAACAACTCAGTTCGTCAAACTTAAAGAAATTAACTTTTAGATTTTACTTCAATTCTAAAGCCATTATTAAAGGAATAGCTTATATTCTTTAATGTTTTCCATTTTATGACTGAGAATTAAGGTGTTATTTTTGCTTGCTGATAAACTTTTTAAATATTTTGTATGACTTTATAGTTTCCTTTGAGTAGTTTTTTCAATGTCCCCAAAGGGGCATTTTAGAACCCAGCATTTGATAATAAACTTTTTGCAAAAATTATAAGATGGTGTTTAAAGTTAAAAAAAAAAAAAGCAGATCTTTATAGAGCCTTTAGTAAGAATTGAATCATATTGGCCTCACTATACTATGAAGCTATTTCTTTTTAACATTAAAAGTGAGTTTCTATTCATGTCAATGTTACAGGGATTCTGTAAAAGTGTAACTCTACTTCCAGTCTTTTATGTGATTAGGGTGGAGTCTGCATTGCTCTGATTGGGTAGGCTGAGTGGAGAACTTATCCCTATAAAAATTAGTATTGATATTAGAGAAACTCTCTATAGAGACTTTTCCACTTTTATCACCATATCCCATTTTCTTTTAAGCAATGGAAATTCCCTAGGGTTGCTATCTGGCCCTCGTCCATCATGTGAGCCATAGGGACTGGGAATCAGGATTCTGCTGATACCATCTCTGGGGGCCACCCAGTCTGGGTTTGTTTGCTCTGGTACTCCACAGTTTTGGTCCCTGGTGTGGACATGTGATTAAGACTAAAAGTTAGAATTCTGTGGTGGTGACCCAACCACCAAGAATTCTGTTAGAATAAGCATGTTCAAAACTGAAGAGATGCAACCTAATGAAGCTTCTTAATGCTAGGTTTCAGGATTATACTTTACAAATAACTGTTTAGTTTGACTAATGTTTTAAGAAAAAACACCACCACCAAAATCCCATCCCTAACCTCCTCCTTACAAATGTCCTAAGATATTAATTATTATTGAATTGTTGCAAAATAAAAAAAAAAAAAATTAGGTTTAAGTTTTACTTTAAAAATGATTTTGATGATCGATCCAGTTTTGTCACATTTTAATTGTTTGAGGAATTATGGGGTCAGTTCCAATACAAACGAATTTGCTAGGTGTTTTTATTTTTGTGTTTTGGGTATGGTTCATAGTTCCATAAATAATTAATATGAGTTAAGATTGGTTAAATAAATGAGCACGGTTTGTTCCAGTTTTTTATTCACAGTATAAATTGGTTCTGGTTGCTGAAAACTGTAGCTCCACTGTATATAGTTTCTTCTTTGTGAAAGCATATTTAGACAGTTTTTTTTTTTTTAATGGAGGGAAAAGGATTTCTTTTAGGAAATTGTGTGACTCCAATTGATGACTGATCTCAACTGAGGTTGTAGGGTTGAGGGTTTGATGAGG
>NW_006921836.1:2099913-2114011 GCF_000298275.1 Orycteropus afer afer
TGATGCTGTGAGTTGTGGTGCTGGTGAAGAATGCTGAAAGTACCATGGACTGCACAAAGAACTAACAAATCTGCCCTGGAGAAAGTGCAGCCGAAATGCTCCTTGAAGGCGAGAGTGGCCAGACTTTGTTTCACCTACTTTGGTCATGTTGTCAGAAGCGACCGTTCCCTGGAGAAAGATGTCATGCTTGGTAAAGTGGACGGTCAACGAAGGAGGGGAAGGCCCTCAATGAGATGGATTGACACAGTGGCTGCGGTGATGGGCTCAAGTATAGCAAGGATTGTGGGGCTGCTGCAGGTCTGGGCACTGTTTCGTTCTGCTGTGCATAGGTTCGCCAGGAGTTGGAAGTGACTCAACGGCACCTAACAATTGTGTTATATGTGCATTTATGTGATGTTTTCAGTGTGTGATTAAATTTATATTGAATATATTTCCCACGAGACCATTGCTATATAAATACACATAGTGTGTGCATGTGTGTGTGTAGATACACACTCAAGCACAGTATATACAAAAGTTCATTGTAAATAGGAGATAAAGTGATGCTGATCCTACATAAAGAAGTTTCCTTTCACTTCCCTCTGCATCATTTGACACCTCTTCTTCTGGAATCATTCTCTTCCTTTAGTGTCTTGTACACCATCCTTCTAGCTCTCCTTCTCCTCCCTGATACCACCTCCCAATCTTCTCAATGGGTTTCTCTTCAGCTCTAGAATCTGGGCTTTATGGCTGACCTGCTTAGCACTCCTCTCTCCCACCAGCATCCCCAAAATGGCTGTTCTTTCAGTTAAATCATTTAAACTCTAACCAATAAATAAATAAATACACTCACTGCCATCAAGTTGATTCCAACTTATAACAACCCCTCCTTGTGTTTCTTGAGGTGGTATTTCTATGGAAGTAAATTCCCCAGTCTTCCTTCCAAGCAGTGGCTGCTGGGTTGAACTGCCAGCCTTCTGGTTAGCAGTCAAATGCCTTAGGCACTACGCCACTAGAGCTCTCATCTAAACTCTAGCATCCCATTTTCCCATGACATCAAGTTCTTTCACAAGATTTTCCACTAGTTGCAAAACCCATGGTCAGAAAAGATAAATTGTGCATTATCAGAAAAGTATCTTAAGTGACGGTTTACCCATGGCAGAATTTAAGGCTAGCTTAAACTGAAGCAGGAGCTTAAGGGACTCAGGTAATATGGAAGACAAGGCCTCCATGTTCCTAAACCTCAGATGACAAGTTATAGGCCTCAGTATTTAGATGTAAATCCTCTACGACACTTCAATTCTTCAAAATCCAACATACCATCCTCAGATCCCGCTGCACCCTTCAAGTCACATGCTTCCACTGTTTTCAAGTTGCTGCCCTCGCATCCTGTGCTCTTCTCCATTATGCTCCTTGGAGTCTAGCTTGATCTCCTCACTCCCTTGAAATTGTTCTGCAAAAATTCCTAGTGTCCTGATAGTCAACAACAGCTTCTTCTTGTAAAATCCTGTAACCTTTGGCCTCCCTTGCTTCTTTCAACTTTCTTCCCTTTGGTTTCAGTTGCACCCTGGTCCTCCTACCTCTGTGACTCTCTCTTCCTGGGCTCTCTCTGGCTCTTCCTCCTCTCCTTCTCTCTTTGAGTGATGCTCCTTGGAGGTTTGTGGTTTGGCTCTTTTCATTCTGCCTGGTTATCCTGGGTGGTGACCTAATCCACTGATGTGCCTGCAACTATGACTGTGTAAACTGTAATTCTAAGTCTTGCCTCCTTCCTGAGCTCTAACTTCCTCCAGTACCATCTCCATTTAAGTGTCTCCCAAGTGCTTCTCTTTGCCTACATGTTTCTCCTCTTGTTTTCTCATTTTAAGCTAATGTCATTGTCATATATTCAACAGCCAACTAAAATGCTCCAAAGCATCCTTGCCTCTTCTTTTCCTCTAATTCTTCATTGTCAGTTGATCATTAAACTCAGTAGCTTCTAGCTCTAAAAATCTGCATTAAGTTCCTCTCTCTCACTACAATTACCTTAGTGAAGGCCTTGATATCATGAGTATAAACTTTGCTATTGCCTCCTTACTGATTTTTTTCTACTCTATATTCTCCTTATTCTTATATATGATCATCTTACTGTAGGCAGAATTATAGTTTAAAAAAATGCAGATCTCTTTATTTCATTCCTCCATTTAAAATCTTTTCAAAGTCTCTTGTTACTTTCAAAATAAAATGGGATCTTAACAAGGCACTCAAGGACCTTCTTAATCTGGCTCCAACCTTACACTACTGTCTTCATCTCCTGCCATTTCCCAAAAGGAAGGAGGTTCCTTTACTATAAGTCCCTGTCACTTGATTGTTTTGTGTACTTTTCTGCTTCTGTCTTTTGCTTATCTTCCAAACTTTGTTTGGTGAAACCTTACTAATCCTTTAACATCTAGCAAAGCCAACTCTAAATTCCTCAGGTATAACTAATTAAATACACCTGTCTGTGTGTTCCCAGAGCCCTTTATTCAAGATTTATTATACTATATTTTGCTTTATTGTATACGTCTCTCTCTTTCTCTTATTAGATCGTGAGTAACATGAGAATAGTAAAAGTGTCATTCACTTTTTAGAAATAGTGCCATTCACTTTTTCCTCTCTAGTACTTATGTTTGTGCTTAGTGCCTAGAAGGTACTTACTAAATATTTTTCAAATCAAATATGTATCTCCCTGAGAGAGGATAGGTGGTAGGTGCAAACAGTTAAGCACTTGACAACTAGCCAGAAGGTTGGTGGTTCAAACTTTCCCAGAGACACCACAGAAGACAGGCCTGGAGGTAGTTTCTGAAAGACCACAGCATTGAAAACCCTATGGAGCAGTTCTATTTCGTACACATGGGGCCACCATGAGTCAGAATCAACTCAACTGCAATTAACAACATCTATTAATCAATCAATTAATCTATCTCTCTCTCCTTTTTTTTCCCCCCATGATGAAGATATTTTTATTCCATATGAATTTTCTCCTCTAGGATCTTGTCCTCTGACACTCAGACATGTTACAAAATCTAATTAGAATAAAAGATTATCCATTAACTCTCAAATCAGGTCTACACTTTCACACAAATACATATTTTGTATGTATTTTTTAAATAAAATGTTTTAGTCTGCTGATAAGCTAGTAGCTCTCTGGGCAGCCAAGTCTCTGGAAATCAAGATTGGAAGGGTTTTCAATCAGAGAACATAGTCTCATCTAATTCTAGCTAAAGGGGGGAAAAAAATAACATTGAGGGGATTGCTACAAACAAAGCAACCTGGAAACCAGGCAAATTGTAAGGACATCTAGAAAGAGCAAATAATATAGGAAAATTCTGGAAACAAAATAATCTTTGGTTTCCATTGAGACACCTGTGATTGATTACTGTGATGGCACTCCAAGCTGAAGGTTGGGGATACAGGGCTTCTGACTCCAGCCTAAGGATTCACAGTGACTTCTCAAAAGAAGAGCTAGGATTAGTGGGAGAAATGCTATATTATTTGGCAAGTGAATAGCTGAAAGTTGCTCAAAGATATAGTCATTAAAATTTCTGAAGGAACTACATTTCATTTTTGAATAAAAACTGTTCTTGTTCTATACATGTCTTATAAGGCATGTATCAGGTGGGAAAGAGGACCTTGTTTCTTTAAAAACAAAACAAAATAGAAATGAATAGAAGCAGCTTGTAAGGAGGTGTGGGCTTGTTTTGGGAATTAATAGATAATTTTAAATGTTTGAGTCTAATTAGATTTTATAACATGTCTTGGTTTCAAAAGGGAAGGGGATAAAAAAGGTGAAGATTCACACTGAAGGGAAAAAAATTCTCCTTGTTGGAACAGGCAATTGATTCTGTGGAAACCAACCATCTTTTGCCTCTGTGTACTTCCTTGGGTTGGTGGAGTCCTTTGGCATGAAACCAGATGTAGAAGAAAGGAGATTGTTGTCATTTAAATACAACATGGAATGGAGAAACTGAGTGAGCAGGAGTTACTTTGAGAGTCAAAGGGGAATTCTAAAAGGCAACTTGGTATACTTTCTGTGGAAAGTTGTGTGTAGGTAGTTGAAACTTAATATTAAAGTCATGAGCAAATCACTTATAAGCCTGCTCTAAATCACCAATTATCTATCACTTTGTCCTACTGTGGTAGCTTGCTTGTTGCTGTGATGCTGGGAGCTATGCCACCAGTATTTAAAATATCAGCAGGATCACCCATGGTGGACAAGTTTCAGGGGAACTTCCAGACTAAGACTAGGAAGAAGCACCTGGTGAGCTACTTCAGAAATAATTGGCCAGTGGAAACTTGATGAATAGCAGAGGAACACTGATATAGTGCCAGAAAATGAGCCCCTCAGGTTGGAAGGCACTCAAAATATGACTGGGATAGAGCTGCCTCCCTAAAGTAGAGTCAATTTAATGGCATGGGTGGAGTAAAGCTTTCAGGACCTTCATTTGCTGATGTGGCATGACTCAAAATGAGAAGAAAAAGTTGCAAACACTCCATTAATAGTTGAACTTGGCATGTAGAACTATGAATCTAGAAAAATTGGAAATTGTCCAAAAAATGAGATGGAACATATAAAGATCCACATCCTAGGTATTAGGGAGTTGAAATGGACTAGTATTGGCCAGTTTGAATGAGACAATCACATGATTTACTATGCTGGGAATGAAAAATTCATTGTCAAAAGGAATATTTCAAGACCTATCCTGATGTACAGTGCTGCCAGTGATAGGAAAATATCCATACAGCTACAAGGAAGAGCAGTTAATATGACTATTATTCAAATTTACACACCAGTTACTAATACCAAAGATGAAGAAATGGAAGGTTTTCACCAACTTCTGCACTCTGAAATTGATCAAATATGCAATTAGGATGCATTGATAATTACTGGTGATTGGAATGTGAAAGTCAGAAACAAAGAAGAAGGGTCAATAGTTGGAAAATATGGCCTTGGTGATAGAAATGTCACCAGAAATGGCATGATAGAAAATTGCAAGACCAACCACTTATTCATAGGAAGTACCTCTTTCAACAACATAAATGGTGACTATACACTGAACCTTGACAGACGGAATACACAAGAATCAAATCAACTAAATCTGTGGAAAGAGGCAGTGGAGAAGCTCAAAATTATCAATCAGAACAAGGCCAGGAGCAGACTGTGGCACATAACATCAACTGCTTATATGTAAGTTAAGCTGAAGCTGAAAAAAATTAAAACAAGTCTATGAGAGCCAAAATACAAACTTGATTATATCCCAACAGAATTTAAGACCATTTGAAGAATAGATTTGACACACTGAACACCACCAATGACCAAAAAGACTTGATGAGTTGTGGGATGACATTAAGGTCATCATACATGAAGAAAGAAAAAGATCATTAAAAAGACAAGAAAGGAAGAAAAGACAAAAATGGATGTTAGAAGTCACTCTGAAATTTGCTTTTGACTGGAGAGTAATTACAGTGAATGAAAGAAATGATGAAATAAAAAAAGCTAAACAGAATATTTCAAAGGGCAGCTCAAGAAGACAAAGTAATAAATTTCATATTATAATGAAATGTGAAAAGACCTAGAGTTAGAAAACCAAAAGTGAAGAACATGCTCAGCATTTCTCAAGCTGAAAGAACCAAAGAAAAAATTCAAGCCTCAAGTTGCAATATTGAAGAATACTGTGGGCAAAATATTGAATGATGAAGGACACATCAAAAGAAGATGGAGGGAATACACAAAGTCACTATAACAAAAAGTGTTGGTCAGTGTTCATCTATTTCAGGAGGTAGCATATGATCAAGAACCAATTGTACTGAAGGAAGAAGTCAAAGCTGCACTGAAGACATTGGTGAAAAACAAAGCTCCAGAAATTGATGGTATATTCATTGAGATGTTTTAATAAATGGCTGCTATGTTGAAAGTACTCACTCATTTATGCTAAGAAATTTGGTAGATAGCTACCTGGCCAACTGACTGGAAGAGATTATTTATGACCATTCTAAAGAAAGGTAATCTAACAGAATACATAAATTATCAAACTATATCATAAACATCAGATGCAAGTAAAATTTTGTTGAATTCAGCAGTACATCCACAGGGATCTGTTAGAAATTCAAGCTGGATTCAGAAGAGGATGTGGAATGAAGTATATCATTGTTGATGTCAGATGGATCTTGGCTGAAAGCAAAGAGTACCAGAAAGATGTTACCTGTGTTTTATTGACTATGCAAAGGCATTTGATAGTATGGATCATAACAAAACATGGATAATATTACCAAGAATGGGAATTGCAGAACAATTAACTGTTCACAATGAACCTGTACATAGACCAAGAGGCAGTCATTCCAACAGAACAAGGGGACACTTAATGGTTCACAATCAGGAAATGTGTGTGTCAGGGTTGTATCCTTTCACCATACTTATTCAATCTGCATGCTGAGCAAAATATCTGAGTAGCCAGGCTATATGAAGAAGAACGTGGCATCAGGAATGAAGGAAGACTCATTAAACCTGAGATATGTAGATGACACAACCTTCCTTGCTGAAAGCGAAGATGATTTGAAGCACTTACTGATAAAGATCAAAATCTACAGCCTTCAGTATGGATTATGCCTCAACATAAAGGAAACAAAAATCCTCACAATTGGACCAATAAGCAACATGACGATAAACGGAGAAAAGATTGAAGTTGTCAAGGATTTCCTTTTACTTGGATCCATAATCAACACTCATGGAAACAGCAGTTAAGAAATCAGATGATGTATTACACTAGGTAAATCTGCATCTTTTAAAGTGTTAAAGTGCAAAGATGTCACTTAGAAGACTAAGGTGTGCCTGACCCAAACCATGGTATTTTCAGTAGCCTCATAAGCAGATGAAAACTGGACAATGCATAAGGAAGACCAAAGAACTGATATCTTTGAATTGTGGTGTTGGTAAAGAATACTGAAAATACCATGGACTGCTAGAAGGAAGAACAAATATGTCCTGGAAGCAGTACAGTTGGAATGAACCTTAGAAGCGAGAATGGTCAGACTTCGTCTTGTGTACTTTGGTCATATTGTCGGAAGGCACTGATCCCTGGAGAAAGATATCATGTTTGGTAAGGTAGACAGTCAGTGAAGAAGGGGAAGACCCTCAGTGAGATGGATTGACACAGTGGCTGCAACAATGGGCTCAAGGATAGCAAAGAGAATAGTGCAGGACTGGACAGTGTTTTGTTCTGTTGTACAGGGGGTCACTGTGAGTTGGAGCCTATTCGATGGCAACTAACAACAACAACATACACTGACCCTTGCCAGTTTGGATATATAGGAACCAAATCTACCCAATCTTTGAAAGAGACAATAGAAAAGCTCAATATTACCAATTACAATAAGGCCAGGGGTAGACTGTGGAACAGACGGTCAATTGCTCATATGCAAGTTCAAGTTGAGGCTTATGAAAATTAAATCAAGTTCACTAGAGCCAAAGTAAACCTTGCACATACCTCACCTGAATTTAGAGACCATCCCAAGAATAGATTTAACACAATGAAAACTATTGACCAAAGACTGGTAAGTTGTGGGATGACGTAAAGGACATCATACATGAAGAAAACAAAAGGTAATTAAGATGCCAGCAGAGAAAACAAAGATAAAAAATGGATGTCAGAAGAGAATCTGAAATTTGTTTTTAAATGTAGAGTAGCTAAAGCAAATGGAAAAGATAAAGTAAAAGAGCTGAACAGAAGATTTCAAAGGGCAGTTCATGATGACAAACAAAAGGAGTTAGAAAACCAAAAGGAAGAACACACTCAGCATTTCTCAAACTGAGAGAATTGAAGAAAAAAATTCAAGCCTTGAGTTGCAATATTGAAAGATTCTAAGGGCAAAATATTGAACAATGAAGGAAGCATTAAAAGAGGATGAAAGGAACACACAGAGTCACTGTACCAAAAATAATGGGTCAACATTCAACCATTTCAGAAGGCAGCATATGATCAAGAATGCATATACTGGAAATAAAAGATTCCAGAAATTGACCAACTGAGATGTTTCAACAAATGGATGAAACACTGGGAAGTGCTCACTTGTCTTCATCAAGAAATTTGGAAGACAGCTAACTGGCCACCAAACTGGAAAAGATCTATTTTAAAGGAAGGTAATCCAACAGAATGCAGAATTTACCAAATAATATCATTAACATCACATGCAGGTAAACTTGTGCTGAAGATAATTAAAAAATGGTTGCAGTAGTATATTCACTGGGAATGCCAGAAGTTCAAGACAGATTCAGAAGAGGACATGGAAAGAGGAGTATCATTGCTGATGTCAGATGAATCTTGGCTGAAAGGAGAAAATACCAGAAAGATGTTTTCTTGACTATGCAAAGACATTTGACAATGTGGATCACAACAAATTATGGATAAGACTACAATTCCAGAACACTTAATTGCACTCATGCAGAACCTGTACATAGACCAAGAGGCAGTTGTTCAAATAGAACAAGAGGATACTGTGTGTTTTAAAATCACGAATGCTATGTTTCAAGGTTATAACTTTTCACCATATTTATTTAAGCTCTATGCTGAATAACTAATTTGAGAAGCTGGATGAAATGAAGAAAAATATGACATCAGGATTGGAGGGAGACTCATTAACAACCTACAACATGCAGATAACACGGACTTGTTTACTGAAAGTGAAGAGGACTTGAAACACTTACCGATGAAGATCAGACTATAATCTTCCGTATGGATTACACCTCAGTGTAAAGAAAACAAAAATCATTACACCTGGACCAACAAGCAACATCATGATAAATAGAGAAAAGATTGAAATTGTCAAGGATTTCATTTTACTTGGATCCACAATCAACACCCCTGGAAGCTGCAGTGAAGAAATCAAACAACATATTGCCTCGGAAAAATCTGCTGTAAAATACCTAACGTGTTAAAAAGCAAAGATGTCACTTTGAGGACAAAGGTGCTCCTGATTCAAGCCATGGTATTTTCAATTGCCTCATAAGCATGCAAAACCTGGATAATGAAGTATGGAAAACAAAAGAAGAATTGATGTGTTTGAATTGTAGTGTTGGTGAAAAATATTGAACACACCATGGACTGCCAGAAGAATAACAAGTCAGTCTTGGAGGAAGTATGACCAGAATGCTTCTTAGCAGTGAGAATGGCAGCAACTGATCTCACATATTTTGGACATGTTATTAGGAGGGATCAGTCCCTGGAGAAAGACATCATAGTTGGTCAAGTAGAGGGGTCAGCAAAAAAGAGGAAGATCCTCAATGAGATGGACTGACACGGTGGCTGCAACAATGGGCTCAAACATAGCAATGATTGTGAGGATGGCACGGGACTGGGCAGGGTTTCGTTCCATTGTAAAGAGGGTCACTATGAGTTGGAACGGACTTGATGGCACCTAACAACAACAACAGCAACAATAAATCTCTGAAGGAACGAAGTCATGTAGAGGAGGTTTAAAACTATACAGGCCTTGTCATTTCAAGATAAAGACCAGGGGAGCCATTTCTACTTAGGACTGGGGGATAGAAGCAGGGTTCAACCATCCAGTGGCTCATAGCGGTTTAAAGTTAGCAGGAAAGGTACCTGATGAAACCTGGGTATTAGTATTTCTTAAAACTTGGTGCTGGCTTGAATTCTGATTCACTCTAATTTGATCAAATAATTAGGATCACTTTAAATGTGATTCTTTGCTATTTAATTTCTTCCCTAAGCCAAGAAATGGACAGCCATTTGGGCAACAAAGTTCTAGCTGAACACCGCCATTTACCTGATGGCAGTTCTAGAAATCATAGGACTGAAGCTTAAGAAGGAAAAAGAAATCCTGAATGACTGACTTTGCCCCCTGAGGTCTATAATGTGATGGAGATGTCACAAAGTCATCCATGAGAGTAGAAAATTCACAAGTTAGAAGTGTTAGGGTACAGCAGCAGATAATTGTGATTTTTGGTGGAATTTTAAAGAGCAAATTGGTTTTCCATTCTATAATTCATACACATTTTGTTTCGTGACATTTACTGCAATCCCACAATGAAACAGCACTTTTCTCACTTCCTCCCTGTATTTACAATTTTCTCAAAGCAATTTTGATGTGACTCTTCCATTGCACTTGCTTTATTGTTTTGTATTTTTCATTTGTTTAAGAGAGATCTGTCTTCTCTATAGCCTATAAACTCCTTGAGGGCAGGGACCATGTCTGATTCATCCCAGCCTTCAAAGAACCTATCAGACCCCCTACAGAGTAGGAGGCTCCATAAATGTTGGGTGAATTTAGTACTTGGTTCTTGACTTCAGAATGCATAGTCTAAGATCAGTAGAAATCTGAGGTTGCTTACATAAATAATAAGAAATCAGAGTCAGAATGGAGAAAAACATGGTAAATAACAACAGAAGTTGCTTGAGCTGCCTAGTAAGTGGTTGAGATAGAGCTCTGTGCCCAGCCTCAAGGTTCTCAGCATCTTGTACTCTTCACTTGTCCACAGGCCTCTCAGGAACCAAAAAGAAAAAAAAGTTTATTTCCTATCCCCCTATCAGCGCTTCTATGGAACCAAAACAGCATTCTTCCTGGCCACACTCACCCTGGCGCCTTAGCTAATGAGTGGAATTTGGCTAGACTGCTCAGCCCAGCACCGGAGCATTATGAAATCTTCCTCTGATCCATCTAATTGTGCAGCTTCTAACCTTCCAGGCCAACCATAGCACAAGAGGAAGAGAGAGAGTGAGGGACGTGCCGAGAAACCCAGAAAAAGATCAAATGCAGTCATTTCTAGAGATGAGAAGATGTGCCTTGCTGGAGCATGATCCCGTTCAACACTTGTGGGTTTTAAATTGGGAACTGACGTGAAAACTCTGGGTCTTGGAATTCTGTTCAACTCTGGCAAAATATGAGTTCAGAGCCGCTTGCATTTTTTATTTTAAATTCCCTTGGTAGTCCTAGGAGCAGGGGCATGCATTACTTTCAAACAAGAATCTTTATTGTTTGCACAGCACACAGTCTTCCAGTTAATTAGAAAAACATTTTTTTTTCCTACCAAATTAAATTTCCCTAGAAAAACAATGATTTAAATTAAGGGCAAAGGCTTTTTTTTTGGATACTAAGGAAGCCTTACTGCATCCACTGCTTCTGGAAAATTAAAAGCAAAACTGGAATCAGAAGGTGATATTTATTTATTTATTGTGAGATTTTGCCATCCACAAAAATATCATGTGCTTACCTGTATACAGGAGGAGCTCTGCTGGTGCAGTGGTTAAAGCATTTGGCTGCTAACCAAAAGATACGCTGTTCGAATCCACCACCTGCTCCATGAGAGAAAGATGAGGCATTCTGCTTCCATAAAAATTATAGTCCTGGAAACCATAGTGGCAGTTCTACTCTGTCTTACAGGGTCAGAATTGACTTGATGCTATGGGTTTTCATTTTGGGCATCTATATACATTGTGAGGAGCTTTGGTAGCATAATGTGTAAGGAATTTGACTGCTTACCAGAAGGCTGGCAGTTCAAACCCACCAGCCACTCCTTGGAAGGAAGGTTGGGCAATCTACTTCCGTAGTGATATTGCCTCAGCAACCCAAGGAGAGGTCGCTATGAGTCGGGGTTGACTCGACGGCACATAACAACAACAACAACATATACATTGTGTACTCTGCCATATGACAGAAGAACACACAGATACAAATACAAAGTGGAGGCATCTAAATTCTCAGGCTTTTTTAAGCACTGCACATAACCACAAAAATATGTCTGCTCCACAGTCTGATTCATTTGTTTCTTTATTTCCTTCCTAATAATTCACTCTATTATGGCTCTTTCCTAAATTTAATCTTTCCTTTGATCCCTCAGGCTTCTAAATGAAAAGTATTATTGTTTTTATTATTCTTAAGATTGGGCAATCTACTTCCATAGAGATACCGCCTCAGAAACCCAAGGAGGGGTCTCACCATGAGTCGGAGATGACTCGATGGCACATAACAACAACCACAACAACCAATAATAGGTTTCTATCTCCAGGCCTAGCATGGTGCTTTGCATACTCTAAAACAAACAAGCAAAACCAATCAAACTCGTTGCCATCAAGTTGATTCTGACTCATGGCGACCCCATGTGTTTCAGAGTAGAACTGTTAACGTCGAGTTTTCTTGGCTGTAATCTTGACGGAAGCAGATTGTCAGGCTTTGCTTCTGCATTGCCTCTGGGGGGGGGTCTGAACTTCCAATCTTTAGGTTACTAGTTGAGAAAAACATTTGTATACTCTAGGGCCCATGAAATGTTTGTTGAATGAGTCTTTCAGACGCCTAGGTACTATCAGACAAATGTCTCCAGTGAAACTCACGGAGCTTCAACCCTCCTGCACTTCTTCCGACACCTAACCAGGGGTGCCTTCAAACACAACTCCTTTAATATCTTCTATGTTTGGGGAGGAGAAGTCTCAAAAATCTGCACTAGTGGAGGCATTGGAAGCTTAAATAATTCCTAAACCCCAGATTGAAATAATAATTTTTTAAAAAGTTATAGGCTATCTTTCCTTAGTATATTCACCTACTGTTTTCCTAGAATGTTAAACAATGGAATGTTGGGAAAGTCTCAGATTTATCAAAAAGTACAGTGTGTAAAATCTAGTCATCATGTCATATCTAAGACTAGGTGGTGAGATAGGATGCTTGTAGAGGCAGCACAATTAGGGAGGTGGAGGGGTCATAACTTGCCCCTAATCTAACTTTAGATGGGACAAACACAGTAGAGTGCTGGACATGGCCTGTACGGCTTATGAGAGCTGCTTGTTAAAATTTTAGGAATTTTTGTGAGCTGATGGTTAAACATAGCCATCATTAAAAATTAAATTATATAAATTTAAAATTAAATAAACTATATTTTAGAGAGAGAGCTCTGGTGGCATAGTGCCTAAGGCACTTGACTGCTAACCAGAAGGCTGGTGGTTCAAACCCACCAGCCACTCCTCAGAAGGAAGGTTGGGCAATCTATTTTCATAGCGTTACTGCCTCAGCAACCCAAGGAGGGGTCTCTATGAGTTGGGTCTGACTCAACAGCACATAACAACAACAACAACAACATATTTTAGAGAAAGGTAGTAAATAATTACAAATTCATCATTCCCTATTTCACTGCATTTTATTATCACCTGTACTCTGGAGGTCACTGACATCTGTTGTTTCTGTATAATGGAAATACTACACAATGGAGAGCTACTGTGCATCTCTTCCTGACTCTGTGTTCAGTGACAGGTATTGGTAGGTTGGCAACAGCCATTGAGGGAGTATTTGCACCATAGAAATCAGCAAGGGCTACACATTAGGGCTTGATTGATTATTTTGTGGGTTTTCCAGACCAGCGATTGGCAAACTCCAGTTCCACGGTCAAATATGCCCTCAGCCTGTTTTTGTAGCGTCACTGAGCTAAGCATGGCTTTTTACATTTTTTTAAGAGGTGTAAAATATCAACAACAAAGAAGAATATATGACAGTGACCATATGTGGCCCAGAAAGCCTGATATATATATAGTATCTGGCCCTTTGCAGAAGAAATTTGCAGCCATCTCATCTAGACTAAAGAAATGATGAAGAAATACTAATAATGCAGATTAAATTCAAAAGGTTTTGGTAGCTGCTACATTGGAAATAGCACCAAAAATTGAGGAAATATTCTTCTAGTACTTGAAAGCTATTATCTGATTGAACAACTAAGTCACTGACATCATTGACAATGAATGAATGAAGTTCCAACAAAGGTCTTTGTTGTTTCATTTTGTTAAATAAATGAAAATATCAACCAGCATTTACATGTGCACTACACTGGTTTGTTAACTGCTGCTATAGGTTGGCTATAGATTCAAGAGGTTGATAAAAATCCACAAAAGCATTCTGAGAGAATCAATAGGTTATATGGAATTCACAATAAAGAGTATTATATATTTTATCATTATTGTTTGTAAATTGTGTTACAAATCCTTTACACCCATAGAATTTATGATAGTCTTCTATGCTTGTGTATATGAACACATACATTTTTTTTTCTTCAGAAAGCCAGTTGTTAAACATTTAGCAGCATGTTGTTGTTATGTGCTGTCAAGTCATC
>NW_006921836.1:2114309-2129764 GCF_000298275.1 Orycteropus afer afer
TCTTCTTCGGTCTTCCTTATTCTTTGTCCAGCTCTCACATGCGTAAGAGGAGATTGAAAATACCATGGCTTGGGTTAGACACATCTTAGTCTTCAAGGAGATATCTTTGCTCTTCAGCACTTCAAAGAGGTCTTTTGCAACAGATTTGCCCAACGTCACATGCCTTTGATGTTCTGACTGTTGCTTCCATTGGTGTTGATTGCAGAACCAAGTAATATGAAGTCCTTGACAACTTCAATCTTTTCTCCATTCACCGTGATGCTCTGGGAGAGTAGGTGTATACTGGCCAGCACAGCGTAATGTCTGAGCGATGCAGACTCCCCAGGCATGATTTAGGTAACATTCTATTACCAGGACTCCAGAATGAGATTAAATACCCACTTAGGAGGCTGGAGCACTCAGTGAGAGAATCTAGGGCAGAAGTTTATTCTCTGAGCAGCCACAACCTGGGAGGTCTCTGCAGTGGCCAGGCCCAGACCCTAAGCAGCACAGGTGCCCAGACTCTCTGCATCACTTCTTCCTGCACAAGCCAGGGCTGGCACAGGAACTGGTGCAGGACACAGCCTGCAGGGCAGGCATTGGTAGACCTGACTCAGCAACTAAGACAGCCGAGTCTACGGCTGGCAAACAGAAACTTAGATGTTGATTGTACATCAGGCAGGACACACCAGTCTAGTACTCCTAATGGCCTGAAAGATCTCTATGCCTAAGCAGGATTCTCTGTGTTTCATTATTATAAATCATAATATTTTCTTATCATTAAATGTGGTATCATTTGATTTTACAGTAATCCTACTTTCCTCCTTTATGAATGGGCACTTTTAGGACACTGTGGACTGAAGGTAGGCACACAGGTCACTAATTCAGACAAACTTCTCTATTTCTCTTTCTCCTTCAAACACAGCCATATCCTTGACTTGTGAGATGTCCATGTAGATTTTCTTTTCATTTAGACTAATCTTTAAAAAAGGAACTGTGCAAATGACAGCTTTTCCATTAGTAAAGAAGCATGTACTTGTTAAAAAGGCTGCAAGGGATGTAGTTGAACTCATAAGCAAGTGACAGTGAGGGCCCCGCTGGCTAGGGCTGTTTGGCTCCCCCTCACTGAGAACACTCTCCCATGGGATAAGAGCACTCCTCCTGAGGAAGCTACCTGGGCTTCAGAGGTTTTTCTTTTGTTTTGTTTTCAACAGAAGGAAGCCCTTGCTGTCTGCAGGGAAAGAGCTTTGGCTCTCAATGTTTCTAAAGGATACCAAGCAGGGAAAACACAGGATCAGATGCCGGATTTGTACACACAAGATCCAAGATAAAACTCACAGCTCTCTGGATCTTGTTGGCCTCTCGTGGAATTAAAATAACCAGCCACAGGGGCAAAGGCAAAAACATGCTAAGTTTCCTGCTGAAGGATAAGCCTTCCTTCAGAGAGCAGTACTCTAACTCTCCAGCTTTTCTTTCATTCTCTTCCTACACTCCATTTTAACATCCCCTAACCAGCTGCCGTTATGAAGATTCTGACTCAGAGCGACCCCTGTGTGTCATAGTGGAACTGTACTCCATAGGGCTGTCAAGGGTTGATTTTTTTGAAAACACATCACCAGGTCTTTCTCCTGAGGAGCTCCGGATGAGCTCGAACTGCCAACCTTTTGGTTAGCAACTGAGTGAGTGAACCATTTGCACCACCCAGGAACTTCTTTAGCATCCTACTTTCCTCCTAACCAGAAGGCTGGAGGTTCAAACCCACCAGCCACTCCTCGGAAGGAAGGTTGGGCAATCTACTTCCATAGTGATACCACCTCAGAAATCCAAGGAGGGGTCACTATGAGTCGGGTCTGACTCAACGGCACATAACAACAACAACAACATTCCTCCTTGTAACTTTAGCGAATTAAAATTCTCGAGGACAGAATCCATGCCATATGATCTGACTGAGTAGAGGCTCAGACCAAGTGGGTTTGACTTACATTGCAGACATTGATAGTTGGACAATCTTCATAGAGCTACCCTGTTCCCTGTGATCCACAAAATAAGGACTACTTAGAGTCGGATATTTTGCCTCATTTCTATGCCCTAATTCACACTATTTGCTACTCTTACCCTGTACTTCAGGGAAGGGAAACTAACCTTTAATGAAAATCTACTAGGTTCTTACACAGGTAATTTCATCATTTAATTCTCACAGTATTTCTGCAAGACAGGTCATTCATTCTGCCCATTTAACATGCAGCAGAACTGAGAATTAAAGCCAGGACTGTCTAACTCCAAAACTCACCCATAACTTCTGATTGAGCCTGGGGATAAAATCCTCAATCTTATTCTGCCTACATGACATGAGCTGATCTGGGCCTTCTCCATCTTCCAGCTCCAGCTTCCTTGTGTCCACTGGTTCCCTTCCTATCGCTGCTTTGTATATTCTCAAATATGTCAGGCTCCTTCTTCTCTCAGGAATCCCACACATAACTATTCTTTTGATGAAAATACTCTTCCTACTTTTCGACTTTCATTTCACTAGCTATCTATTCCTTATCCTTTAGCAATCAGTGTAAATATCTGCAGGTAAGCTCTCCCTGGTCCCCAAGACAACATTGTTGTTGCTAAATGCCATTGTGGTAGTTCAGTTTGTGTGTCAAGTTGGCTGGGCCTGGTTGAGTAGCTGGGCAGCTGGTGGTAGTTATTGCCCATGATGAGACTGGCAATCAGCTCCATGGTGGGATCTACCACAAGCTACTTTTGGGATGTGATCTGCTTCCTGTATATAAGGAGAAACCTTGGGAATGGTCTGTCTCTAGACTACGGCACTCTTGGACCCTGCATGTAACCGTGTCGTTGCTCAGTAGCCTGCTGTGCTCTGCCGACCTTGGGACTTACAATGGACTTGAATTAATGGCCTGCCGTGTGGTTTGGTAACATTGGGACTGTGCCATTTTATTTGTCACTTTGAGCTTCTCAGCCTTAGCATCCAGCAGCTGTCTGAGTGAAGAAAAGCCTCTAGCTTCAGTGGGCCAGGAGCTGGAGGCAGAGCTAAAGCCCAAAGCTGAGGGGCTTTCACCCAGCCCCTAGAGCTTGGCACTTTGAACTTGGACTTAAAGCCTCCAAATTGTAAGAATAAACTCCTGTTTGTTTAAGCCATCCCATTTGTGGTATATTCTTGTCAGAGCAGCACTAGGTAACCAGAACAGCCATCAAATCAATTTTGATGCATGTTGTTGTTATGTGCCGTCGCATTGGCCCCGACTCATAGTGACCCCTCCTTGGGTTTCTGAGGTGGTATCACTACAAAAGTAGGATTGCCCAACCTTCCTTCCGAGGAGTGGCTGGTGGGTTTGAACCACCAGCCTTCTGGCTAGCAGTCAAGTGCCTTATGCATTATGCTACCAGAGCTCCATAGTGACCCCCCAAACAACAGAATGGAACTATCTCACAGGGATTTCTTAGCTGTAATACTTACGGGAGCAGATTACTGGGTCTTTCTTCCCATGGAGCTTCTGGGTGGGTACAAACTGCCAACCTATTGGTTAGCAGCTGAGTGCTTAACCATTGTACCACCTTAAGGGCTCCTTAAGACAACATTAGTTCCCTGTTACATCTCTCCAAATACTTATCAAATACTGTTCCTTTGCAACACAGTAATTACAAATTTGTGCAATCATCCCTTTAATCACGTGCTCTATGGGCACAAGGACTGTCTGTCTTATCCACCACTATGCTACTCAGCAGCTTACAGATGATAGTACATAATAGGTTAATAATTGCTTATTGAAAGGATGTTCAATTATCGATTAGCTAGGTCATGGGGAAACTATGACATGGTCCCTGGGCTGTTTGATATTATTGTCCAGTTTCTAAAATGAGGAAAGGAAGTTTACAGAGGTGATATCTGACCCACCACCTGCTTTTGTACAGCCTCTGAGCAAAGAATGATTTTTACACGGGGGAAAAAAAAATCAAAAGAAGAATAGTATCTCAGGACACGTAAAAATTACATAACATTCAAATGTCAGCATCCATAAATAAAGTTTTATTGGCATGGCCATGCTCATTCATTTATATATTGTCTCGATGGCAGAACTGAATAGTTGTAATCAAGACCATGTTGTTTGTAAACCCTAAAATATTCACTACTTAACCCTTTACAGAAAATTTTTGCTTACCACTTGTCTATAAGAGTCATGATCTGTCTCCTGCCTGTTTCTTTGAAACCCCCTCGCCTACCATTTTTCACCCACTTTCCTTCATCTCTACTTTCTGTTTTCTCTAACTCACCAAGTTAGTTCCACCAACCTCATGCCTACCTTTTACTCTAATACAATATCCTGTTTTATCTTATTTTTAGAATTTACCACTATCTGGACTTGTCTTATTTATTTATTAATTTACTTGTTTACACAAGAAAATGGGAGCTCTATGAGCTGCTCCTCGGAAGGAAGATTGCACAATCTACTTCCCTAGTTATACTGCCTCAGAAATCCAAGGAGGGGTCGCTATGAGTTGGATCTGACTCGACACCAGTGAGTTACGAGCTTGTCTGGTTTTCCCACTGCATCTCCAGCGCCTAGAAGAAGATCTGTACATTGCAGACATTTAAAACATTTGTGTTAAATGAATAAACAAACATTTTATCTTCCCTCGAAGTTCTTCAGGGCAGACACTGCGTCTGACTCATTTTTAATCCCCATAGTGGCCAAAATAGATAATGCCTTGTATGGAGAAATAGTTCCAAAAATAGCTGTTGAATGAATGAAATATCAGTCGAGTCCCTCCCTCCCTGGGACAAGGTGAGAAAACAAGTATTATCAGCTGGATTCAAGAAACAATAATGTGCACAGCATCTTTTTTTGCCTCAGCCACACTCTAATGTCTGGAAACACTTTTTAAGGGCAGGACATAGATTGCAGTATAGTCCTTAGCACTACAGGAACATTAAGTGCCCAAATAAAGGGTACTTTTAGTTGAGGCTGAGTTAAGTCAGGGGTTGTCTGATAAAAGGTAAGAACCATTCACAAAGAGCACTGTTGGCAATTTTTTCTCAAGACGATTGTTCCATTTTTTTTTAAAAAAAAGGTTTTGGAATCATGGGAGAAGGAAGGGCTGCTTATGCACAGGGAGACAGCTCAGGGCGCAGAAGAGTATGGAGGGATGGACACTGGGAAGAGGTAACTATGGGGAGGAAGTGGGAGGGGAGCTGTTGCATTGTAAATTTTGCTCAATGACATGAGACAAAGTATATGTGAACTGCTGTATGAAAAGTGAATTTACTCTATAAATCTACACCCAAATCAAAATAAAATAAAAAAAAAAAAAGGTTTTGGATTACCTTTTAAAATATGGCATGTAGGTAATGTTATTAAAAAAAAAGGTAAAAAGAAAATCTTGAATTAAACAAAAACAGATAGTAGATTATAGGAAGATAATATTCAGTGATCTTTAGAGTATGCTGAGAGAACATCTACTAATATTTATTAGGGCATCATGATTAACTTATAATTATTTACCCAGTCCTTACAACAATCCTATATGATAGGTAATATTTTTCTCACTTTACAGATGAAGTAACTGAGACTCAAAACATTTAAATAACTAGCTCCAAGACACACAAGTTAGCAATGCAAAGTTTGAATTTGAACCCCCTGTCTATCTTGTAGACCTCCCAAGTCTTGGGAAAATAGCGATAAATGAACTAACAGTATTTGGAGATCTTTCTAGCTAGAGAAAGCTCTAACTGTGAAAAGCTTACAGAAAATTTTTGCTTGATTTTTGCTGAGTGAACCTAAGGCAAGGACTACTATTTGGCACCTCTGTCGCCTTTCCCCAAGGGCCAGAGTTGTCTCCAAACTGTAATTTCCTTGTTGTGGTTTCAAGAGGGAGAGAAGTTTGGGGCAGTGGCCACTGAGCAGAACAGGGGATTGTACCAGGGCTGGGGACCTGGGAGTGTCATGAACGTCTTCTGTATTTTCATGGCAGCTA
This sequence comes from Orycteropus afer afer, assembly GCF_000298275.1. NCBI lineage: Eukaryota > Metazoa > Chordata > Mammalia > Tubulidentata > Orycteropodidae > Orycteropus > Orycteropus afer. Next base: position 2,120,271 of record NW_006921836.1, read on the forward strand.
CATGTGGCTGTGGTGGCCAAAATAAGTACTGATTTTTTTTTTTTAAATAAACAGCAATGTAAACAGTCACAGAAGACTCATGTAAATTGCTGGCACATATTTTGAGCCTGGTTCATGTCATGTAACCTTACTAGTGCCAAATATTTCTCCTCACCCCCTCTTCAATAATCCATTCTGAGCCAAATAAGGCTCTATCTTCTCTCACCTGTTTCTTGCTCCATTGACTAGAGATATCTAAGCTGGGATGAGAGACAGGATGGAGGACTCGAGAACAAAGCAGCTCCAAGGCAGAAGCAATCCTCAGGATCCAAAGGAATTTATGGGGAAAGATAATGAATAAATAAAAAAGGAAGAAGGAACCAGACCACCTTGGGAGCAGCCACAGTCTACTCCCCTCTGTGTCTCACCAGTGGGAATGTGCTGTTTGGGGCTCTCTCCTCCTGTATTTGTTTTCACATTCTATTGTAAATTACTCAACAAGGTGCCTTATTGATCCTGAAAAATCTAATCTCTACATTGTCCCATCAAGGCAAGAAGTCTCCTTCCACAGCTTCCCAGGGAGACAAAGAGCTCTGTCTTCCATTCCCAGGCTCAGCCTCTGCTTCTGTGTGGATGATCAGACTGGCTGGTATTGAGGGCACAGCCTCAGTAAGTACATAGAAGGGTGCTTTTCTTGGTAGTCCATGGACCCCAAATGGGCTTTGGGAGAGTGAAAGAAAACCTCTCATATTATAAGCAACACATGTTCAATTTGTTTGTTCTGCAGATCCCTATAAAAGGCTAAACATCACAATGTATATCTCAGCTAGGATTATTTAAAGAACACTAAGTCAGTCAAGTCAGTTCCGACTTACAGCGACCACATGTACAACAGAGGAAAACACTACCTGGTCCTTCATCATCCTCACAATCATTGCTTATTTGACCTGATTGTTGCATCTACTTTTTTGAGGTGTTGTTGTTGTTGTTAGGTGTGTTGAGTCAGTTCTGACTCATAGAGAACTTTGTACAACAGAACGAAACACTGCCCAGTTGTGCTCCATCCTCACAGTCTTTGCTATACCTGAGCCCATCATTGCAGCCACTGTGTCAATCCATCTTGTTGAGCATCTTCCCCTTTTCCGCTGACCCTCCACTTTACCAAGCATGATACCCTTCTTCAAGGACTGGTCCCTTCTGACAATATGACCAAAGTAGGTGAGATAAAGTCTGGCCATTCTCACTTCCAAGGAGTATTCTGTTTGCAATTCTACCAGGACAGTTTTGTTCATTCTTCTGACAGTACGTGGTACTTCCAGTATTCTTTGCCAATGCCACAGCTCAAAAGCATCAACTCTTCTTCAGTCTTTTTTATTCATTGTCCAGCTTTCATATGCACATGAACAACAACAACAAAAACCCAAACTCACCGCTGTCAAGTCGGATCTGACTCATTGTGACCCCTCTTTGGATTTCTGAGGCAATATCACTACGGAAGTAGATTGTCCAACCTTCCTTCCAAAGAGTGGCTGGTGAGTTTGAACCACCAGCCTTCTGGTTAGCAGTCAAATGCCTTAGGCACTACGCCACCAGTGCAATGAGGCAATTGAAAATACTATGGTTTGGTTTAGGTGCACCTTAGTCTTCAAAGATACATATTTGCTCTTCAGCACTTTAAAGAGTTCTTTTTTGGATAGTGCTATAGCTATTTTGATTTTTTTGTTGCTTTTTGTTTCTGCAATTCTATTTAATGTTATATCTCTAAATGTTTAACATACATGAAACATACATGAATCAGTAGCTTAGATATAAAATGTATAATGTGGAGTATTTTCCAGCTCATCTGTTTGAGTGGTAGACTGACTCATATCTTTCATCTTGGTCCCAGGAGAAAAAACTGGAATATACTAAATGCCCAATAAATATTTTTAAATGAACAAATGCAATAGAACATTTACTAAAGAAAACTTTGTCGCCGTCATAGTTAAAAAGGAAGAACAAGACTACTATTTTGCACATTCAAACATTCAAAAGAGGTCACCCACTCCTGAGGGAAAGGGGGGAGGAAAGGAGCCCTTCAGATCTTGAAAAGTCTTTTTTCATTTTAGGATAACCAAGGTAGGACAAGAAAGTCATTGAGAAAAACTAAATCTTGAGAATGAGGTACTTGGCCCCTTGAAAAAAAGAAACCAAAAACCAAAAACCAAACCCAACCCATTGTCATCAAGTTGACTCCAACTCATGGTGACCTCATGTGTTACAGCGTGGAACTGATGCATAAGGTTTTCTTGGCAGTAATCTTCACAGAAGCACATCACCAGGTCTTTCTCATGCAGTGCTACTGTGCTATGCAGGGCAATCTTTGGCCCAAAAACTGCGAAAAAGAATTACGTGGGCTTATTGGAAAGAAATACATACAATATTGTTGTTCTGTGCACACAATAGGGTTTCAATAAATAATGTTTGAATTTATGATATTTTCTATGTATTGTTGTTGTTGTTGTTATGTGCCATCTAGTTGGACCCCACTCATAGCGACCCCTCCTTGGGTTTCCGAAGCAGTATCACTACAGAAGTAGATTGCCCCATCTTCCTTCCGAGGAGTGGCTGGTGGGTTTGAACCACCAGCCTTCTGGTTAGCAGCCAAGTGCCTTAGGCACTACGCTACCACCAGAGCTCCTTTCTATGTATTGGTTGGTTCAACACTATTATGTTTGTAGCTGAGGAAACAGATCTCAAGAGAGATATGGGCCTAAAGTCACCATGTTAATTTCTGCCATATTTGAGATAAGAAATCAAATTCAAATTTAAGTCTAGTGCTGACTGGTTGGTTGGTTCATCAGAAATGACACCCTATTAGGGACCAGACACTAAAGTGCTAGAGATGCAAATATGAATATCACAGAAGTGACAGGAGATCCTTCCCCTCAAGAAAATAACAGTCTAATGGAGTAGATGGACAAGTCTGTACAAGATTATAATAGAGTAGGATGAAGCAAGAACAAGATGGGGAACCCCAAACAGTTTGGGGGTGGTTAGGGAAGGCTCTGTGGACAGGCTGGCCCCTAGCAGAGTCCTGAAGGAAATGTAGTCATCTGCAAGGGAAGAGAGAAATGAAAGAGGAGTTGCTACTTGTACAAAGGCACGGAATCATGGGGGTGGTCAGGGAATTGCAAACTGATTATGGGGTATAAGAGAGATGGGAGGGTGACTTCAGCCAGAGATGGGATTTGACTGGGAGGCAGGAGCTCAATGTCCTGCTAACAGGCATCAATATTATTCTTAAGGTACGTGGTAGCCACTGAAAGATCAAGCCATTGTATGATCAGATACATATTTCAGAAAGACATCTTGTGGAAGGAAAATGGGTCAGGGGCAAGGCTGCAGTCAAGGAGACTAGAAAGATATTGATGCCATGATCTAAGGTCAGCATTATCTTTACCCTTTGTGAGGAGGAGGAAACTGCTTCCCAATCCCCTTCGTTATGGAAACAGTAGCTCAGAGTTCCACAGCACTTTTGGTTTGCAATACATTTTTTGCATACATTTTCTTACTGGATTTTCACAATGAGGCAGCTTTTCCTATTCATTGAAGTATTTGTAAGCCAAATTTTCATGTAAACCCCCAAATTTGGCATCACAAGAGCTCATAGGAAATGGTAAATACTAGAGTTCAACTACTTAAAAAACAAAACAAAACAAAACAAAAAAAAACCAAAAAGCTAAGGAACATTAGTAACACTGTATACTTAAAAATTTCCAAATCAAATACCATGGTCATAAGGAAACCATGCTCTCTCTCCACATATAGGTAACTGGTCTCAGCTTTAGTCAACATTCAACTGCAAACAGTAATGAAAACACTGACATCTCATTGCTCATTTAATATTTATGTAGCTGTTGCCATCTCAGTTTTATACATTCAAAACATCAGAGTTGGTTCGATTTGAGGTGAGCTGAAATCTCCTTTGACAGTAGGTTGTTTGGAGGATGCTTTCATCCTTAAATAACTTTCTAAACAACACTCAGATAGTGGCAAGAGATCAAAGAAATATTATGTTACCGTGGGGGCTGTTGAAATTGTTATTTCCCTCACAATAGCTCTCCCTTTTCAGAGAAGAGAGTGGATCAGCCTTATGAAGGATTGCAGCAAACACTCCTCTAGGCAAAAGCAGACCCCAGCCCAGTCAGATGTACATGTCTATTGGGATTCCTCTAGGAAGAATCCAAGGAAGAGAAATGTGGGAAGAAATGAAGGAAGTTGAGAGCTCCCCAACCCCCTTCATTATGGAAATAATAACTCAGATTTCCACAGCATTTTTGGTTTGCAAATCCTTTTTTTTCCCACACATTTTCTTACTGGATTTTTCACAATGATCCTGTTATGCATCTTTCTCATTTTAAAGGTGAGGTTGTTAGCTCTGAAAAACTGTGCTATCCAAGGCCACACTCTGGGAATAAATGGGACAGTCAGATTTTTTGGGCTGAAAATCCAGTGCTGCTTTCCCCTACAGTTTTAATGAAATTTCAGCATGTATTCAAAGCTGAAGATGACGGTAGCGACGGAGAAGGAATCATAGAGGTACATGTATCTGTAAGTTTTGATCTTGAGAAAGCCTGAGGGAAGGTCCAGGATCCCTTCCAAGTCTTCAATTAGCCATCAGATGGAGGTACAGTTCAGTGGACTAGTTCAGTTCCACAATGATGAGCAGGTCATTATACATTGTAACCCCTAAGTGCTCACCTCTGGTGCACTCACCCACTTCCCTGCAGGGCTCTGGAAAAACCTGTAGCGTCCAGATTTAGAAGGTTTGCAATACCAATTCCTTCAATAGCAAAATTCTGGGACCAAATTCTTATTGTTCAGGTTCTTCACCTTTAATAACAGTAATTGATACACTTTAGTGACATCTTCCTATCAAAACGTCTTCACAAATTCTAATTTCTTCATATGAAGCCAATACTCATTTGGGCATCTCTAATATTGGAGGCCTCCACCCATCTGTCATTTTGTTGTACTGTGGTGACTTGCGTATTGCTATGATGCTCAAAGCTATGCCACTGGAATTTCACATACCAGAAGGGTCACTCATTGTGGATAGGTTTTAGCAGAGCTTCCAGACTAAAACTAGGAAGAAAGCCCTGGCAGTCTACTTCTGAAATTAGTCAATAAAAACACTATTGATCATGGAATATTGTCCAAGACTTCAACTTGTTTACTTTGTATGCATAATCAAGAGGAACATGATTGGTGAAGAAGGCATCATGTTTTGTGAACTGGAGAGCCAGCAAAAGTGAGAGAAACTCTCAATGAGATAGATTGACCAATGGCCACAATAATGGACTCAAACCTACCAAAGACTGTGCAGATGGCATAGGACAGGATATTCAGTTATACATGGGGTCACCAAGAGTTGGAACCAGCTCAAGATTGGAAGGATTAGTACTGAGTCATAGGGATGTAAATACAAATAAGACATCATCCTAACCTTAGCAGAGCTCACAGTCCAGCAGGCACCTGGATAACATACAGGCAATGAGAGTAAGATGCCATGCATGCTATAGCAGGCACATGAACAAAGTATCCTTGACATTCTGAGGACCAATGAAATTGAGAGGGGTATGGGATGAGGGAAGGTAACATTTACTCTGGGTCTTTTCAAATCATTTATCTATCTATCTATCTATTTATATTTCGATTTGAGTGAAAGTTTACAGAGAAAATTCATTTTCCATACAGCAGTTCATATACATTTTGTTTCATGTTGGTCTGGGTTTTGGAGATTGAGTGGAATTTTGCCACACAGTGAAGAGCATTCGAGGGAGAGAAAGATCATGAGTTTAGCATGATCAGGCAAAAAGACGGATGTTTTACATCAGAGAAGCAAGATGTGTGGACTGAGGGATGGCTGTTATTTGAAGGACCTTGATTGAAATGCTGAAGGCTTAGATTTTCTCATGGGGAGCCAGTGAAGGTGTATGAGCATGGGAGTGTTTGTGTGATGAGCTGATGTCAGTTTGATGTCATTAAAGACAGCAAAATCTCACAAACTCTGGTAGAAAAGTTCTTCCTCTTATTTCAAATAAGGGTGCTGATTCTCAGCACCAATAAGTACCAATATCACAACTCAGCTGCCTGATCTCTCACTTCATGAGAAGTGAAACTACATGCCTATGTGACTGATGGCTAACAACCTCTTTGTTTTCTGTGGAACCTACGGTTTGTAATACTTGGGGTGGTCTGCCCAGATCATTCACCACCAACATTGTGCATTCAGATAACTAAGATTTCCTGTGAAGGTCTGGCATACCTGAGAACAGTGACCTTTCTACACATCTTCCCCTGCCCCTCTCTCCCCCCACCTTCTTCTCAGTCACCAAGAGGAATCTACTCAGAGTAATTGCTGGGTGGTGTTGACAAAAGCTTGAATACCATCATCTGACTGCAGTGGTGCTGACAACAGACCCCAAAGGGCTTGGCTGCATGAACTCAACTGCGTTCATCCTCCTACTTTAACTTGGATCTGGGAACCTGGAAAATGCAATTCCAGAGACTTCCAGTAAGATGGCAGAATAGGCAGATAAGGTACACAGACTCTCTTCAACGAAAAGAGAAACCAGCTGACAGAGATACAGGAGATAATCCTGGATCCCTCAGCTTCAAAAGGAAGTATACAGAAGTGGATTAGGCACCAACTAGTGGAAAAACCTGAATGAAAACAGTGAGTATGGAGATGGTTGGAGCAGTGGACTATCAGATACTCTGACTGGACCAACAGCCTGAATATTTCCAAGTGGTGTTGGGACCTGAGAATTGACCTAAAGATCAGCCCTGGCCACCAAGGGCTGTGGTGATGACTCCGCTGGTGCCCTATGACTAGGAAGGGAAACAGAAAGGAAGGAGACAACCTGAGCTGTGGACTTTTGGCTGTCCAGAGGGTGCAGCCATTTTGATTGTTTACACATGGTGGCCATTTTGGATATTTAAAGTGACCAAGGGCACAGCCATTTTGATTGTTTACAAGCGGTGGCCATTTTGGATTTTAAAGTGACAACATTCTCATTTGGATTCCAGGGACCTAAGAATAGGCTCCATTTGCCAAGGATGGCAGGGACATATATGGGAGGCAGACAACAAGAAAGGAGACAGGTGGTGAGTGTATAAGTGCTGCCAGCTAGGAATAGAGCAGCACAACACAGTACCCTGCTTACACAGATTAGCAAAAACAAAACAAAAGAAAACAACAAAGAAAATGAAAATTGTGGGCAAGTCACTCCAACATAGAATCACCAATTAACTATAAACACAAAAATGTCACAATGCCTCAGAGACAACAGAGCATCACAGTCCACACAAAGAAGCAAAATAAAGCAGGAGAAACAAGGGACCAGGATACTGATCCAAAACATATCCTTGAGGAAGACACAGCATTGGAACTCTCCGATAAGGAATTCAAAAGAATTATATTTAGGTATCTTCAAAGGTTTGAAGAGACAGATCAAGGAAAACACTGACAAAATTGAGGAAGACACAGAGAAAACCCTAGAATAATTTTGAAAGACAATACAAGAGCAAAATGATGAAAAAATTAAAAATGATACAAAATCTACAGACAGAAATACAGGAGATTAATACTAAATTTTCAGAAATAAATAACACATTGAATGGACAAAGGAGTAAAATTGAATCAATGAAAGACAGAATCAGTGAGATTGAAGGCAAATACTTCAATACTTCTTTGGAAAGGGAACAACCAGAAAAAAGATCAAAACAAACTGAAGGAAGCCTAAGGTTCATGTGGAATATCATCAAAAGTAATAATCTACATATAATCAGAATTCCAGAACAGGAAGAGGTAAATAAAACCACAGAAAAAATTGTCAAAGATTTGTTGGAAGAGAATTTTCCTGGTATGATGAAGGATGAGAATATATCCATTCAAGAACTCCAACAAACCCCAAACACGACAGACCCCAAAATCACCAAGACATATCATCATCAAACTCACCAAAACCAAAGACAAAGAAAGAATCCTAACAGCAGCACAGGAAAAATGAAAAGTTACTTATAAGGGGCAACTAATAAGAATAAGTTTGGATTCTCGGCATAAACCATGCAGGCAAGAAGACAATGGGATGATGTATATAAAATCCTGAAAGAGAAAAATCTCCAACTACGAATTATATACCCAGCAAAATTGTTCCTCATATATGATGAAGTTAGGACACTTCTTGATAAGCAGAAATTAAGGGAATTTGTTAAAGCCAGACCAACCTTACAAGAGATGCTAAAGGAGTTCTTTGGACAGAGAACCAACAATAGCAAACAACAACTGACCATTAATCCACATGATGACATAACCCAGAAACCAACCCAGTTATGTTGTTGTTATGTGCTGTCGAGTGGGCTCCAACTCATAGCAACCCCTCCTTGTGCTTCTGGGCAGTATCACTATGGAAGTAGATTGCCCAACCTTCCTTCTGAGGAGTGGCTGGTGGGTTTGAACTGCCAGCCTTCTGGTTAGCAGTCAAGTGCCTTAGACACTACACTACTAGAGCTCTTAACCCAGTTATAGAAGTATCCAAAGCAAATAAGCCTACAAGATTGTAAATAGGGAACCAGAGACATCAATTGACAAATGAAGACAACTACAAATCAAAAAGAGGGGGAAAAAATGTGTAGTTACAGAACTTCTAAATGGTTGGGAAGTCAAGACAACTACAAGATAGTACAGACTGTTCTAAACTTGGGAAGAAATTATAAATCACAGGGTAACCTCAAAGAAAAATGATAAACCTTCACATCAAAATAAAAAAGAAGACCAGCACAAATATTTGGCAAATACTAAAACAATAGCAATGAAGGAAGTGATAACATGATTCATAAACAAAATGAGCTCAGCACAGAAAATTATATGGAACAAAGAAATCAACACCACAAAAAAGCACATAACAAAATGACAGCAACAAATTCATACTTGTTGATAATTACATATCTGACAAGGGACTTATCTCTAAAATTTATAGAAAACTCCAACACCTCAACAACAAAAAGATTAACAGTCCAATTAAAAAATGGGCAGAAGACATGAATGGACACTTCACCAAAGAGGATATTCAGGTGGCCAGCAAATACATTAATAAATGCTCATGATTATTAGCCATCAGCGAGGTGAAAATCAAAAAACAATGAGATACCATCTCATCCCAGCACTACTGGCAAAATTCAAACAAGACAGAAAATGGTGGATGCTGACGAGGATGTAGAGAGATTGGGACTCTCATACACTGCTGGTTGGACTGTCAAATGATACCATCACTGTGGTAAACACTATGGTGATTCCTTAAAAAGCTGCAATTAGAAATACCATTTGACCCAGCAATCCCACTACTAGGCATATATCCTAAAGAAGTGAGAGTGAGGACAAGAACAGATATATGCACACCCATGTTCACTGCAGCACTATTTACAATAGCAAAAAGATGGAAACAACCTATGTGCACATCAACAGAAGA
>NW_006921836.1:2130229-2152223 GCF_000298275.1 Orycteropus afer afer
CAGCACATAGTCTCCTCCCATTGTGGGAAATCTGGTGGAAGGTGTGTTTAAAGTTAACATTTGCAATGTGCATGTTGGACCTGCCATTGATGAAAATAAGAACTAGAGCCCAGGAAGAGGCTAAAAGTAGTGACATTGCTTTGTCTATCTCTTTTATGGAAGAGACTCCTCTATTTTTTAATGGAATCTAAAAAACCTATTAGAGTTAGAGCTGGGAATACTAATGGTCACCACTCAATGATTTATACCAAATCATTTTGAATAGTAAAGTCTCATATCAAGGTGTTCATCATCCTTAACTGTTTGCAAATGTCCTTATAATTTTTTATTTCTTGAAGCCTCAAAACAGAAAAATACTGAGCATCTCAAGCTTCATCATTTCAATATTTTTGAAGCATTTTCAAATACTGGATATCAATTATTTAATTATCTAAAATGTTTAGTAGCATAGAAAGAAGAGAAATAACTGAAAAAATATATGGAAGATTTTGGCTAACTGCTGTCTGGGATTGGAAAATGAAGAAGTGAAAGTTTATTTACTTTAGAATTCTGATACAAACTTCATAGTCCAATAAGCCTACTGAAAACCAATATGCAAGTAAAAGGCCAAGGGAATCCAATAAAACACTATTTAATTGTCACAACTATGTTGCTAAGTGTTGTCGAGTTGGCGCAGACTCATAGTGACCCTATGTACAAAAGTACGCAACACTGCTTAATCCTGTGCCATCTTCACAATCTTTTGAGCCCATTGTTGTAGTCATTGTCAATCCATCTTGTTGAGAATCTTCCCTTCTTTTTCTGACCCTCCACTTTACCAAGCATGATATCCTTCTCCAGTGAATGGTCCCTTCTGACAACATGACCAAAATAGGTGAGACGAAATCTGGCCATTCTCGCTTCCAAGGAGCATTCGAATTGCATTTCGTCCAGGACAGATTTGTTCATTCTTCTGGCAGTCCATGGTATTTTCAGTATTCTTCACCAACACCAAAATTCAAAAGCATCAACTCTTCTTCGGGTCTTCCTTATTCATTGTCCAGCTTTCACATGCATATGAGGCAATTGAAAATACCATGGCTTGGGTAGACGCACCTCAGTTTTCAAAGTACCATATTTGCTTCTTAACATTTTAAAGAGATCTTTTGCAGCACATTTGCCTAGTGCAATACTATGTCTGATTTCTTGACTGCTACTTTGATGGGTATTGACTGTGCATCCAGCAAAATAAAACCCCTGACTACTTCAACCTTTTCTCCATTTATCATGATGTTGCTTATTGGTCCATTTGGGAGGATTTTTGTTTTCTCTATGTTGAAGAGTAAATCCATAGAAGAATAGTCTTTGATTTTCATTAGTAAGTGCTTTAAGTCATCTTCACTTTCAGAAGAAAAAGGTTATGTTATCTGCATATTGCAGGTTGTTGGTGAGCCTTCCTTCCTCCAATCCTGATGCCATCTTCTTCTTCTTCTTCTGATCCAGCTTCTCAGATTATTTGCTCAGCATAATGAATGAATAAGTACGGTGAAAGGATACAGCCCTAACACACACCCTTCCTGATTTTAAACCATGCAGTATCCCCTTGTTCTGTTCAAACGACAGCCATCAGTGGAGGGCCCTGTCCTTCCTGCCTGTCTTAGTCTGAAGCTCCACTGAAACCTGCTCACCATAGGTGACTTTGCTGGTATTTGAAATACTGGGGGCATAGCCTCCAGCCTCACAGTAACACACAAGCTGCCACAGTATGACAAACTGACAGACGAGGGGTGGTGGTATAAGTACCACGCATTAGCAAAGCACTATTTGACAATCTTGCAAAGAAATTTGCTTTGAAAATACATTTTTTTTCCTGAATTACCTGACTAGTATTAGGAGATACACAATTTAAAAACAAACATTAAGTTGTATAAAATGACTTTTCATTTTCAGAAGAGATTGGAAATAATTTGATATTTCAAAGCACTATCATTTTACCCACTAAGAGTGGTAAAAATGGAGGTTGGAAAGCAAGTAGCAGATCTGAAACTTTTTTTTTTTTAAGTGACAACACACATGGAAAAAAATATGAGATGTCTAAGGTTGTCTTACCTGTTAATTTGCTTCCCCAAAAGCAACTACTGATAGCAATTCTGGGCTATTATTTCACATATTTTCCATGTATATAAAAACTATATAAAAGACCATTTTCCAGTGAACCAGACTGATATGTTTCCTCATGAACAGAATGAGAAAATACTTGTCTAATTGGGTTGATAAATGAGATATTGTTGTTGTTGTTAGGTGTCGTCAAGTTGTTTCTGACTCATAGTGAACGAAACACTGCCTGGTCCTGTGCCAGCTCCACGATCCTTGCTATACTTGAGCCCATCATTGCAGCCACTGTGTCAGTCCATCTTGTTGAGGGCCTTTCCCTTTTTTGTTTACCCTCTACTTTACCAAGCATGATATCCTTCTCCAGGGAATGGTCCCTTCTGACAACATGACCAAAGTAGGTGAGATGAAGTCTGGCCATTCTCGCTTCCAAGGAACATTCTGCCTTCATTTTGTCCAGGACAGATTTGTTCATTCTTCTGGCAGTCCATGGTACTTTCAGCATTCTTTGCCAATACCACAACTCAAAAACTTCAACCCTTCTTTGGTCTTCCTTATTCATTGTCCAGCTCTCACATGCATATGAGGTGATTGAAAACACCATGGCTTGTGTCAGTTGCATCTTAGTCTTCAAGGAGACATCTTTGCTCTTCAGGACTTGAGAGAGGTCTTTTCCAGCAGATTTGCCCAATGTAATATGTAGTCTGATACCTTGACTGCTGCTTCCGTTGGTGCGGATTGTAGAACCAAGTAATATGAAGTCTTTGACAACTTCAGTCTTTTCTCCATTTATTGTGATGCTGCTTATTGGTCCAGTTGTGAGGATTTTTGTTTTCTTTATTGAGGTGTAATTCATCTGCAGACTGCAGTTTTTCAATCTTCATCAGTAAGTGCTTCCAGTCATCCTCATTTTCAGCAAGCAAAGTTGTGTCATCTGCATATCACTGGTTGTTAATAAGTCTTCCTCAAATCCTGATGCCACACTCTTCTTCATGTAGTCCAGCTTCTCGGATTATTTGCTCAGCACACAGATTGAATAAGGATAGTGAAAGGATACAACCCTGACACACTCTCTTCCTGATTTTAAACCATGCAATGTCCCCCTGTTTTGTTTGAATGACAGTCGCCTGGTCCATGTACAGGTTACTCATGAGTACAATTTATTGTTCTGGAATTCCCATGTTTCTTAATGTTACCCATAATTTGTTATGATCCACACAATTGAATGCTTTTGCATAGTCAATAAAACACAAGTAAACATCTTTCTGGTATTCTTTGTTTTCAGCCAAGATCCATCTGACATCAGCTATGATATCCCTTGTTCCACATCCTCTTCTGAATCCAGCTTGCATTTCTGGAAATTCTCTGTCAATATGCTGCTGTAACTGTTTTTGAATTATCTTCAGTAAGATCTTACTTGTGTGTGATATTAATGATATTGTTAGATAATTTCCACATTCTGTGGGATCACCTTTCTTTGGAATGGATACAAATATGGTCTCTTCCAGTCAGTTGGCCAGGTAGCTGTCTTCCAAATCTCTTAGCATAGCCAAGTGAGTGCCTCCAGAGTATCATCTGTTTGTTGAAACATCTCAATGGGTATTCTGTCAATTCCTGCAGCCTTGCTTTTCACAAATGCAACTTCAACTTCTTCCTTCAATACCATTGGTTCTTGATCATATACCACCTCCTGAAATGGATGAACACCGAACAATTCTTTTTGGTACAGTGACTCTGTGTATTCTTTCCATCTTCTTTTGATGTTTCCTGCATGATTCAATATATTGCCCATAGAATCTTTCAGTTTTGCAACTCAAGGCTTATTTTTTTTCCTCAGTTCCTTCAGCTTGAGAAATGCTGAGCATGTTCTTCCCTTTTGGTTTTCTAACTCCAAGTCCCAAGTCCTGCACATTTCATTATAATAATTGGCTTTGTCTTCTTGAGTTGTTCTTTGAAATCTGTTCAGCTCTTTTCTCTTGTCATTTCTTCCATTTGCTTTGGGTACTCTTCATTCAAGGGCAAGTTTCAGAGTCTCTTCTGACATCCATTTTGGTCTTTTCTTCCTTTCCTGTCTTTTTAATGATCTTTTGCTTTCTTCATGGATGATGTTCTTGATGTCATCCCACAATTCCTCTGGTTTTCAGTCATTGGTGTTCAGTGCATCAAACCTAGTCTTTAGATGGTCTTTAAATTCAGGGGAAATACATTGAAGGTCATATTTTGGCTCTCATGGACTTGTTTTAATTGTCTTCAACTTCAAGTTGAACTTGCACATGAGCAGTTGATGGTCTGTTTCACAATCAGCTCCTAGCCTTGTTTTGGCTGAAGATATTGAGCTTCTCTACTGCCTCTTGCCACAGAGGGGTCAATCTGATTCCTGTGTACTGCCTTTGGTGAAGTCCACATGTATAGTAACCATTTGTGTTGTTGAAAAATGTATCTGCAATGAATAAGTCATTGGTCCTACAAAATTCTATCATGTGAGCTCCAGCATTAGTTCTGTCACCAAGGTCAAATTTTCCAACTACGAGTGACTCTTTTTTTTTTTTTTCCAACTTTTGCATCCAATCACTGGTGATAATCAGCACACCTTGATTGCATGTTTGGTTAATTTCAGACTGCAGAAGTTGGTAAAAATCTTCAATGTCCTCATCTTTGGCTTTGGTGGTTGGTGCATAAATATGAACAACAGTAGTATTAACTGGCCTTCTTTACAGGCATATGGATATTATCCTATCACTGACAGCATTCTACTTCAGCATGGATCTTGAAATATTCTTTGTGATGATGAATGCCATGCCATTCCTCTTCAATTTGTCATTCCAAGCATAGCAGATCATATGGTTATCTGATTCAAAATGGCAAAAACTAGTCCATTTCAGCTCACTAATGCCTAGGATATCAGTGTTTATGCATTCTATTTCATTTTTGACAACTTCCAATTTTCCTAGATCCATACTTGGTACATTCCATGATCCAATTATTAATGGATGTTTGCAGCTTTTTCTCATTTTCATTCATGCCACATCAGCAAATGGAGGTCCTGAAAGCTCTACTCTATCCATATCATTAGTAGCTCTGGTGGTGTAATGCCTAAGGCATTTGACTGCTAACCAGAAGGCTGGAGGTTCAAACTCACCAGCCACTCCTTGGAAGAAAGATTGGGCAATCTACTTCAGTAGAGATACCGTCTCAGAAACCCAAGAGGGGTCACTATGAGCCAGAACCAACTCGATGGCAGTGAGTTTTTAGCCACATCATTAAGGCTGGCTGTATTCTGGGGAGGCAGCTCTTTCCCAGTTGTATTTTGAGTACCTTCCAACCTGAGGGGCTCATCTTCTGGTGCTGTATGAGACAATGTTTCAGGCCTATTCATAAAGTTTTCCAGCAATATATCAGACAGTGTTTCACTTGTATTCATAAGGTTTTCACTGGCCAATTCTTTGAGAAGTGGATATCCTCTTCCTTCTTACGAGTATGTCTTAGTCTGGAAGCTGCACTGAAACCTGTCCACCAAGGGTAATGCTATTGGCCTCCCAGTAACACACAAGCCATCACAGTATTACAAACTTACAAACAAGTTCATCTTTCTTAGCTGTTCCAAACCACTCCACTCACTTCCTGGCCTCTCCCCTTTCCTGTTGCAGCCATCCTCTGGCTCCTGCTTCCTGACCTCTCCCCTTACCTGTTCTGACCATCCGCTGGAATTAGATAATGGTATGAAAAATATCTCTTTGGAAGGGTCTACAAATATTAATACATCATAAGATCTATAACCTGGAATTCATGGACCTCTACAAAGCTTAAAGCTGGGTTTCAGTGTATCCATGAAGGTCTTGAAATTATAAAGAAAATATTCTGGATATTTTTAATCTATGAATTTTTGTTTTGTTTTGTTTTGTGTTTTTCCTGGCCAGACAAAGCTGTTGTGGCCATGAGCTTCTCAAAGGGAGAATGATCTCAAAGTGGTTTAGAACTAGATTCTAGAGCTTGAGTGCCATTTTCTTAGGATTATACTTTATCTGCTGATTGTGCATCAGATGAATGAGAGGATGAAGATTATGAAGCAGTTAATAGCTCTCCTTGGGACCTTTGGACTCCTCTTCTCTGAGACTCTGTCTCTTGTTTTGTCTTTAACACAGAACTCAATGCCTACATGTTCTTCACTGAGGCATCCCATTCCTCTAAGCCAACTATCTTGCACCATGGTCCCAAGTTTCCAAAATTTCCTCTCTGCCTTCTCCCACCATCATAACTATGATCCCAGCTGTCACTGAGTAAAACTGAACTTTTAATTGAAAACTAAAGATACTTGTACTAATAAGTTACTTTGCATCAAAGCATGAGTGATGGGTAGCACAAGGACATGCCCTGTCATTTATAGATTGTAATTAATAATTTATTTTGTTTCATTCCAAAAATATTTTCATTTTAAAAGTAGACATCAGAAGCAGCAGCATATGATACAATTTTTACTACAAGGTTTCCAAGCTTTCTCCCTCTATTACACATGTAACCAATGAACGAGGTTCCCATATATGCTGCGTTCCCATAGATGTATCCAGGGTTACACACAATTACATACAACCTGGGTGTAACTTGACCTTTCCTGTGCTAAAGAAAGCATAGCAGAAAGCAAGCGAGTGAGAGTAATGTTATACGGATAAACTTAAGTTAAGGAATCATCCACCAACTTCATTACTCTAGCTTTAGTACCATAACTATCATTTAAACTATTTGCTGTACATCTCATAACAGATCATCACAACACTAGGGTAGTCCAACAGGGAAACTATCTATTTGATGATTGAGGTTGAATTTTACTTTTTTGAATTGAAGCTGGAGTTTTTTCTAGTGCTTCTCAAATTATATCCATTCATTCCATCATTCATTTTCCATTTATTTATCTATTTATTCAATCTAAATGTAGAAGAAGGAAGAAAGACATCCCATGTAGAAGGAACAACATGTGCAACGCCACAGTGGTATAAGATTATATGACATGTCCCGAAAGGTGAGCTGCTCTGTGGTTTTGGGCAGAGAATGCACGATTAAGAGTGGTATGTATTCACCACTAAGATGAAGCTAGAAGGGTACACTGGGGCAAGATTGTGCAAAGACTGCATGCTGAGGAACATGGACTCATGTAGTCATTTCTGCATAAAGCTGGTTATGTGTAAAGAGAATCCACAGGAAAAGAAAAATCAGTCTTGAGTTTAGGCTTCTTTAACCATGACCAGAGTCGTAGAGAGGGAGAGCCAGTCTCCTACTTCCATTGATTGATTGAGGTTGGCCAATTAACTGTCTGGAGATCTTGACCCGATGTGTTGGTTCCTATGAGCTACCCCTGTTAAATAAGCAGAGATCTGAGGCAGAGGTGTGAGCCTCTGATGCCAGCAGAAGTAACAAGGGCCCAAAACCTCTGTCAGCATATTACTCCAATCCCAGGGAGATCAGACTTGAACAAGCCCCTCTCGTTGAGAATTCTCACTTTTGAAAACTCAAGTAATCTCACATCAGTTCTACAGATTGTTCAGATTATAGGCAAGGTGCATTAATCCTTGAAGTTCCCACTCTGGACTTCAGCCCTTTCGGTGGTTTCTGGTGATTTTTACTTGTGAAGTAGTATGCTATTAGTGAATTAATAGTGAACTGGAGGTCAGGAGTTTTGAGTTTTTGTTCTGCCTCTGTTTAGTAGTGTGGTGGCCTCAAGCAAGTCCTTTTACTCTCTAAATTTCAGTTTCCTCAGTTTCAAAAGAATACCTTGGGCCAGATGACCTCTACTTTTCTGTGGTGGTAAACTGTGGTGGTAAGGGATTTTGAGCTTTTCTTTTTGTATCATTTATTATACATATTTTATATAGCTCTTAATGTTCTACACTTTTGTACTTGCTCTTTTAATGTATTACTCTTTTAGGTAAAACCCTTTTATAAAATTGATTTTATACCTTTATGGTTTTTATACCTTTTTACTTTTTATTTTATCCTTTTATCATTTTTTTATTACTCTTAATGCTTTAAAACAATGTGCCATCTTTTAAGATCTTTAAAGCAATCACAATTATTTTGTTAACTTTTACTAGGTTTGGAGTTTCCAGAATTAGATCAGATAAAATGAGCAAAAGATCCCCAAAGTCAAATCTTTATTCTCTGATCTCAAAGAACATCAAACCTACACAAACACATTCCTTAGTTTTACTAATTCCTGACCAACTAACAAAGAATTTACCACCACAGTGTCAAATAGATTCGACTATTTAAACATGGAGGAATAAAATTAACAGGAAATAAAGGTAGGTATCCTTTAAAGGGATACCACTAAAAATAATTTATTAATTATGATAAAATACACGTACATGGAAAGTCTGGAGAAGTTTTGGCAAACTATTTCTATTGAGTAGGGAGAAGTATTCAATTTACAATGACTTAAACAGCAGTCAAAAGAAATTTGATTCCTACTTCTTGATTAGTAAAACAAATAGTATTGGTGTATGAAGCCTCTAGGAAGTACTCATCCTCCTGGGGAACAAATGCCTTTAAGACCTCCTAACACCTTGGAGAAAGAACAGAATGTGGGCTCTGGAGAATTCTGGTAGGTCCCCAGTTAACTGGGAGATACCCAATGGCAAAGAAAATGGAAAATCTGTTGTTTGTGGCTTCAACCCCCCAAATTGGCCTAGTTTTCCTTCTGTTTAATGGTTGTTGAATCTCTGTTATTTTTTAAAAATTATTATTTAAGCAATTGCTCACCCATCTCATCTTTATGATTCTGAAAACAGCACAAACAGTGCCTTCCTCTTTGATGAAGAAACTGCGGCAAGAGTGTTAAGAAACTTAGGTAAGATGACACAGTCAATAAGTAGAGGAAAAGGGAACAAATTAAAATGAATAAGGAAAGGAATTGTGAATGCTTGTGTTTTAAAAATATGTTATTCCCTTATTAAAGTGATGTTTTAGAAAATAATTAGGCATACCTAGAGTATTAAGGCTGTGGGTAGTTATCTGGGAAGAACTCTTGGCTTAAGTGGGAGGAACAGGGGGCCTGAAGGCTGTTTCAGACTCGTTTAAACAGATGCTGACTGCTTCAGAAAGACTCTTCATCCTAGAGCAGTCAGTTACTAGGACTTAATTTAGATGCCACCAGGGACAGGCTTTTAAATAAATGGGACTTTAAAATAAGTTCTTCCCATGGAAACCTCTGAAATTTCAGGCATTCCCAAAATAGTTTTATAATCATTACTTGTGGAAATCACCCCATTTATGGGCTTTTCCTATAGCTTTGAAGAAAATATTTACTTTTCAAATAAGCAAGATTATGATAACACTAACAGAGACAAAAATAAAGTGAAAAATTTGCCAGTGATCAGCCATCCCAACTAATTAAATGATTTTTTTTTTTTTTTTCTGTTCTCTTCATCCCTGGCCTTCTCTTTTCCATTTCTCCCTCTCTGTCTTAGTCTCTCTCATGCTAATATAATATACATAAACATAAATATATACATTTTAACTCATAGTGACTCCATGTGAGAAGAGTAGAACTCCTCATAGAGTTTTCTAGGCTGAAATCTTTACCAGAGCAGATCACCAGGTCTTTCTTCTGTGAAGCCACTGGGTGAATTTCAACAGCTAATCTCTCAGTTAGCCAAGCACATAACCATTGTGCCACCAGGGCTCCATATATCTAATATATCTGTATAGAGACATATAAAAAAATCCAAACCCACTGGCACTGAGTCGATCCTGACTCATACCAACCCATATTGGGTTTCCAAGGTTGTAAATCTTTATGGAAGTAGATTGCCTCATCTTCCTCCCACAGACCACCTGGTGGGTTTGAACCCTGACCTTCTGGTTAGTGGCCAAATGCCTTATCCACTATACTACCAGAGCTCCTTATATAGACATATACATATATAGGTAGATAGATAGGTAGATAGATAGGTAGATATGTGTCTATATATCTATTTTTATATCTATGTGTATAATTTTTCCATTATTGTAATGATAGAGTAATACAAACTGATACTTTGTTTTCTTCACTCAACATTAGCCTACAGAGAATTTTAACTTTAACTTTCAAACCATTCCCTATATGAAAGGGAATGTTAGCTAGATAACAACTAGATGCCTAATATTTCTTCTGTATGTACGATGTCATTTCTCTCCAATTTCAAGATTTTTTTCTTTGTTTTTAGTTTTCAGAAGTTTGAATATGATGTATTTCGATGTGGATTTCTTTAGGTTTATTTTGTATGGGGTTTGCTCACCTTCTTGAATCTGTAGCTTATGTCTTTTGCTGAAATTGGCAAAACTTAGCCATCATTTCTTTGCATACTTTTTACACACCATGCTCTTTCTCCTCTATTTCAAATACTCAGATAACACAAATATTAGGATTTTTGTTATAGCTCCACAAGTCCTGGATGTTTATTTTTCCCAGTCTGTTTTTTCTCTGTTTTTTCATATTTGGTAATTTCCACTGTTCTATCTTCCAGTTTGGGAGCTCTGGTGGCATAGTGCTTAATGTATTTGACTGTTCAAACCCACCAGCCACTCCTTGGAAGGAAGATGGAGCAATCTATTTCCATAGTGATACCGCCTCGGAAACCCAAGGAGGGGTCTCTATGAGTCGGGTCTGACTCGATGGCAGTGGGTTTTTTGTTACTCTTCCAGTTCATTGATTCTTTCCTCTGTCCTCTTTACTCCACAATTGAGCACATTCACTGAGCTTTATATATCTTTATTTATTTGCTGAGACTTTCTACTTCTTTTGCTAAGCCTTTTTATTTTCTCATTTGTTTCAAGCATATCTGTAATTTTCATCAAAATGTTTAATATCATGGCTGCTTTAAATTTTTTGTTAGAAAATTCTAACATCTCTGTCATTCAATGTTGGCAATGTTGTCTTTCATTCAGTTGGAGATCTTCCTGTTTTTGTTTTTATGAGTAATTTTCAATTGAAATACAAACATTCTTTATTATTTTATGAGACTATGGATCTTTTTTTAAGCTTTCTGTCTTAGCTGACTTTCACTGGCACTGCCCCAGCAGGGGTAGTAGGGACACTGCCTGCCAATTGCCAGGTCGAGGTAGAAGTCCAGGTCCTGCTTGGCCTTTATTCATAGACCAAGGGTGAGTTTTCATTAATGCTGGGCAAGGGTGGGAGTTGTAGCTCCCCCATGTGATCTCCATTGACCCCATGGTTGTGATAGTTGGAGCTGTGTGTCAACTTGGCTGTACCACAATTCTGTGTGGTTTAAGCAGTTGTGATGTGGTTATTCCCATGATGGGATCAGATGAATATATTTTGAGCAGCCAATGCATTGAAAGGGAGTTTCCCTAGGGGTGTGGCCTGCTTCCAGTATATTTATGGACATCCCGGGAAAAGAGACATTCTTCTGTGGAACGGGATTCTGTGTGCTGCCTACAACGGTCTGTGAGTGAACAATCCACCATTAAGCCTGGAGATCTTGGATTCGTCATTCGTTGGAGTCAACAGCCAGTATACGGCCTGCCAACCTTGAGCTCCTCAGCCCCTGCAGCTGCAAGAGTCAGGAAAATCCTCTAGCTTGACGTTTGATCCAAGAACTTTGGACTTGCCAGCTTCTATAAGTGTGTGAGCCATTTTCCTAAGACAAATTTCTCTCTATATATATATAAGTTTCACTGGTTTTGTATCTCTAGAGAACTCAGTCTAACACAATGGTCATAATGACCTCAGTGCCCCTGGGCCAGGAAAAATTTCTGACATGCCACTATACTTTCTCTGACTCTTCCCTAGTAGGGAAAGGGAGGAAATTCCTAGCTCCCTCCTTGACCTTCTCTGACACACCACCCCGGCACAACTGTTTGGGTGCCTCATTATAGTCTGGCAAGGGTAGAAGTCTAGGCTCCCCACTTGGCCTCTGTTACTGGAGGTGGGGATGGGGCCACAGTTTTTTCTCTGGTGTTTGGTTGGAGTAGAGCTGCTATTGTTTAAATGTTATTCATCTTGCTAGGCTGCCCCTTTCCTGGTCCTCTAGCTGGGAAAATTAGCCTTTTGCTGGGCTTTTTCATCTGCACATGTTGACACTTCTGGGTTACCACCTTCTTCAGTTCCATATCGGAATATTTGAGGCAAAAAATCCCAAGGAACTCACCACTATGCTCTTCTTGAGTCCCAAAGTCTTGTTTTCTCCATCTTTTAGAGTCTTCTTATGCTTGTTTTATGTATAGTGTTCAGTATATTTAGTTGTATTTAGCAGATGGAATAGGGAAAACATATGTCCACTCTATTTCCCTTAATTGGAAGCTATCCACAGATGAGATTTTTAATATTATTGCAACACAGACATTCTTGGAGTCTCATAGGCTGGAAAAACAAATTGTGTGATGCAGACTTCAAAATTTTGTAAGTATTTGCCATTTTTATTTCTACATAACATGGTCTCATGACATCCCTTCAAATGTAGTTTCTGGTCATTTCTTATTCTGGTAGTCAAACTCAGTCTAAAGGAGGAGAACAGAATTTTGCTTTTATATCAATTTATCCATCTCCACAGAATGAACTATGCTGAGATTTCATGAGCTGGTTCTTTATAACTAAGAAAGATGCCAATGTCATAGTCTACATCATGGTTCTCCCTTTATTTTTCTCTGGTGTAAATAATTTTGAAGTAGATAACAAAGATAAAAGCTTTCACTAATCCAACAATTCGGCATCTCTGACCCATTCTCTGTTTTTGTTTCATCAAATCTGAGTTGCATCTACTTTTTGAGAAAAAAAAATCTGATTGCACTTTTCCTCCACCACTAAGATAAGAGAAGGGAGCATCCTTGGTGGGCCCACATAAAAGCTACCACCTTTTCATGGTTATCTTTATCTTATTCTACCACTAGCAACCTAGACCTCTGCTAAGTCATAATTGGAGCTTTAGGATGCTAGAGTATCTTAAAGAAAAGGAAAGGAAGAAAGAAATATGGTTAACACACATAGAAAGATAAAACTCCTATAAACATTTATGATAATTTTCAGAAGCCCACCATAATATTGTGATGGGCCAAATGATTGTCAACTGATTACCGACATCAGGAACTTAAATATTTAGCTGTTTACGTTTAATGAAATACTTTTCTAGAAAGTTCATATTGAAAAAGTTGTATTAATTGCAATCACTGCAGAAAGCATTAAGAAATTTTGTTGCACTAAGTGTAGTGACCAGATTGATCAAGCTCTAAAATTGTGGAGCTGAAATAATCTACAGTTAATGTACCAAACATGCTCTGTAACAGTGCTCTAAATTATTTTCTATTTTACTTTGATATTTTGATACGTGGGCAGTTCTGAGCTGGGAGTGGTTGGATTCTGCTTACTTCTTACTTCAGGGCTCTGTTTATGAATTGTTAATAATCAAATATTAAGAACATATTGAGCATAAATTAAGTTCTGACCCCACTACAGAACAGTAACAGCCTGAGTGTATTTTTTAACATAGATGGAGATTCAGTATGATGGTATGAGTATTCATTTTGGAGGATTATATATACTGGCTTCATCACTTACTACCTGTGCAATTTGAGCAACCTCATTTTTTTCTGAACCTCAGTTTTTCTCATCTACAAAATGAAGATAAGAATAATCCTACCTCATAAATTTATTGAGAGGATTAAATGAAGTAATACATATAAAATAGCCTGGCACATAGTAAGAGCTCAATAAACATTTCCTACTACCTTGTCATTTAAGACTCTTCACTTTCCTGATAGCTTAAATACGAATCCTTTGGAGAAATTAATTATTTTATTTAGTATGAGATCCTGCTCCACAAAATTCACCCTCTATGGGCACAGAAATGATAGCAATAGATTTTTTTTCTTTCTTCCTGAAATATTTGAAATTATTTCCCCACATTGGCTTGCTGCATTGTTTTCTCCTGTTTGACAACACAAGAAAAACACTTGGGAAATTTACAGAAAATTTTATCCTTGCTTTCTTCTTTCAGATGGATCTCAAGTATTTTCTTCTCCTGGGCCTGGGATGAGAGCTGGTCTTCCCTTTCAACTGCCGATATCTTTTGCTTAAAGACTGTCCTTTCATGGCAGCCTTCTGTCTGATAGATCTTTCTCCATGGCTTTGTCTTCTCTTGCCTTATTTTGCTTCCCCTCTATCATGTGAATTTTATTTTTGCTTTTGATCCTTTTATTACATTTAATGTATTGAATAGATCCACATGGTTCAAAAGCCAAAAGGTATAAACAGCCATACAACCATAAGTCTCTCTCATTTGCTTTGTCTTCTATTTGCCCAGTTCCCAGATGTGCCCTCCTCACACAGACATCCATATTTTTAGTGTCACTTGTATCTTTACAGCTTTTACTCAAGCGAATATGAATATAGACTCTTACCCTCTCCCTTATTTTCCATAAAAAAGTAGTACTCTTCCAAACTTTTTTTTAAACTTAATTTATCTTAGAAATCTTTTCATATCAATACATAGTGAGATTTGGCATTAGCTTCATTGTATGAATGTGTGTGCAAATTTACTTAACTAGTCCCATACTAAGGAGCTCTGGTGGCATAGTAGATAAGGCATTTGGCTGCTAACCAGAAGGTTGGTGGTTCAAACCCACCAGCTTGCCATGGGAGGAAGATGAGGCAATTTACTTCTGTAAAGATTTCCAGCCTTGGAAACCCAATGGAAGTTGCTGTGCATTGGAATCGACTCGATGGTAGTGGGTTTGGCTCATTTTTTGGGTTTAATCCCCTTCTAAGGAGCTCTCATTGTGTAGTGGCTAAGGTATTTGGCTGTTAACCAAAACATTGGTGGCTTGAAACCACCAGCTGCTCCATAGAAGAAAGATGAGACAGTCTGCTTCCGTAAAGATTATAGCCTTGGAAACCCACTGGGAGTCACTACTCCAATTATGAGTCAGAATGGACTTGATGGCAGTGAGTTTGGGTTTTTGGTTTGAGTCTCCTACTGATAGATATTCTTATATTTACTTTATAAACTGCATGTGATGCGGTTTACTCTTTTCCACTCTTACAAACATTACTGGCATTAATAACCTTCTGCATAGGCCATTTCACACATGTCAAAGTCTATCTGTATGATAAATACCCCAAATTAGAGTTGTTGGGTCAAAGGTTATATGCATTTGTAATTTTGCTAGATATTGCCAAACTGCTCTCCATAAGGGTCCTAACAATTTATATCCTTACCAGTATGTCATGAGAACGACTTTTTCCTAGAGCCTAATCTACAGAGTGTGCATTAAACACTTGGGTTTTTGCCATTCCGAAAGGGTGAAAAGTGATATTTCAGGTTAGTCTTAAATTGTATTTCTTTTATAATGAATAAGGTTGAACATCTTTTTATAAGCTTAGGAGCCATCTGTGTTTCTGTCTCTCTGAACTATCTGTTCATATCCTTTCCTCATTTTTTCTTATAGACTTTATGAGCTATTCATATATCAGGAGGATTAACCTATGTCAGTTGTGTGAAAATTTTCCTTTTTCTTTGCTTGTACTTATTTTTGAAGAAGGGCTCTTTAAAAAAATGAAGTTTAATTTATTCTAGATTTGGAATCATGGTTAGAAAGGCCTTTCCTACTTGAATTATACAGGTATTCTCCCATGTTTTCTTCTGTTACTGTGTGATTTCATTTGATTTTTTACATTGAAATTTTTGGTCCTTTAGTAATTCATCCTGGGATAAATTCTTCTTGAAACATGAATCCTTTTTTTTTTTTTTTCTCTTTAAGATGGCTATCCAGGTGTTTCTAAACCAAACCATTAATTGAACTGTACATCTTTTCCCCACTGCTGTGTGATATCACTTTTATTTTTCACTAAGTTCCTATATTTGGACCTACTTCTGGGTTTTTCCTTCTGATCCACTGGTCTATTTATCTATAGATACTGCACAGCTTATTTTGGTTTTATAGTATTCGAATATCATGTTTTATGTTAATAATGAAAGGAGCCCTGGTGGTGCAATGGTTAAACACTTGGCTGCTAACCAAAAGTACTAGGTCAAGCCCACCTAGCAGCTCTGTGGGAGAAAAGACCTGGCAATTTGCTCCCATGAATATTACAACCTCGGAAACACTTTAAGGCAGTTCTACTCTGTCATATTGGGTTGCTATGCATCAGAAAACCCACAGCTATCAAGGTGATTCTGACTCATAGTGATCCTCATTGGGTTTCCAAGGTTGTAAATCTTCTTTGTTCCATGGAGAAAATGATGGGTTTGAACTGCCAATCTTCTGGTTAGCAGTCAAGTTTCTTAGGGACTATGCCACTGCTCTTCTGTTAGTTTGTTGTACAGTGGTGGCATACATGTTGCTGTGGAGCTGGAGGCTATGCCGCTGGTATTTCAAATACCAGTAAAGTCACTGATGGTGGACAGGTTTCAGTGGAGCTTCCAGACTAAGACAGACTGGGAAGAGGGACAGGGCTATCCACTTCTTAAAGAATTGGCCAGTGAAAACCTTATGAATAGCAGCGGAACACTGTCTGATATATTACGGAAAAGTTTATGATTAGCCCTGAAACATTGTCCAATATAGTGCTGGAAGATGAGCCCTTCAAGTCAGAGGCACTCAAAATATGACTGGGGAAAAGCTGCCTCCTTGAAGTAGAGCTGACCTTAATAACGTGGATGGAGTAAAGCTTTCAGGACCTTTATTTGCTGATGGGGCATGACTCAAAATGGGAAGAAACAGCTGAAAACATCCATTAATTATTGGAATGTGGAAGGTATGAAGTATGAATCTAGGAAAATTGGAAGTTGTCAAAATGAAATTGAATGCATAAAGATTGATATCGTAGGCAACAGTGAACTGAAATGGACTGGCATTGGCCATTTTAAATCAGACAATCACATTCTGGGAATGAAAAATTGAAGAGGAATGGGGTGGCATTCATCATCACAAAGGATATTTCAAGATATGTCCTGAAGTACAATGCTGTCAGTGATAGGCTCATATCCATAAACCTACAAGGAAGGCCAATTAAGACTATTATTATTCAAATTTATGCACCAACCACTAAAGCCAAAGATGAGGAAATTGGAGATTTTTACTAACTTCTGCAGTTTGAAATTGACTAAATATGCAATCAAGATGTATTGATTATTACTGGTGATTGGAATGCAAAAGTTGGAAACAAAGAAGAATCACCAGTAGGTGGAAAATATGGCCCTGGTTGTAAAATGACACCAGAGATCTCATGATAGCATTTTGCAAGCCCAAACAAGTTATTCGTTGCAAATATCTTT
Source organism: Orycteropus afer afer (assembly GCF_000298275.1). NCBI lineage: Eukaryota > Metazoa > Chordata > Mammalia > Tubulidentata > Orycteropodidae > Orycteropus > Orycteropus afer. Next base: position 2,147,581 of record NW_006921836.1, read on the forward strand.
ACTGAACAACATAAACAGTGGCTACACACATGGACCTCACCAGAGAGAATACACAGGAATCAGATCAACTACATCTATGGAAAAAGGTGATAGAGAAGCTCAGTAGCTTCAACCACAATGTGGCCAAGAGCTGTGTAACAGACCATCAATTGCTCATGTGAAAGTTCAAATCGAAACTGAAGAAAATTAAAACAAAACCATGAGAGCCAAAATATTATCTTGATTATATCCCACTTGAATTTAGAGACCATCTATAGAATAGATTTGATGCATTGAACATCAATAAATGAAAACCAGATGAATTATGGGATGACATTAAGAACATCATCCATGAAGAAAACAAAAGGCATTAAAAAGACAGGAAAGGAAGAAAAGACCAAAATGGATGTCAGAAGAGACTCTGAAACTTGCCCTTGAATGGAGAGTAGCCAAAGCAAATGGAAGAAATGATGAGATAAAAGAGCTAAACAGAAGATTTTAAAGAACAGTTTGAGAAGGCAAAGTCAATTATAATGAAATGTGCAAAGACCTAGTTAGAAAACCTAAAGGGAAGAACATACTCAACATTTCCCAAGCTGAAAGAACTGAAGAAAAATTCAAGCCTCGAGTTGCAATACTGAAAGATTCTATGGGCAAAATATTGAATAATGCAGGACACATCAACAGAAGATGGAAGGAATACACAGAGTCACTGTACCAAAGAGAATGTTCACCTATTTCAGGAGGTGGTATGTGATCAAGAACCAATAATACTGAAGGATAAAGTCAAAGGTACCTAAAGGAATTGGTGAAAAACAAGGCTTCAGGAATTGACGGGGGAGCTCTGGTAGCGTAGTGCCTAAGGCCCTTGACTGCTAACCAGAGGCTGGTGGTTCAAACCCACCAGCCACTCCTTGGAAGGAAGGTTGGGAAATCTACTTTCATAGTGATACTGCCTCGAAAACCCAAGGAGGAGTCACTCTGAGTTGGGGCTGACTTGAAAGCATATAATAATAACAACAACAACAGGAATTGATGGAATACCAACTGAAATGTTTCAACAAATGGATGCTGTGCTGGAGGCACTTACTCGTCTATGCCAAGAAATTTGGAAGACAGCTGACTGGCCAACTGACTGGAAGAGATCCATATTTGTACCCATTCCAAAGAAAGGTGATACAACAGGATGTGGAAATTATCAAACTACATCAGTAATATCACACACACATAAAATTTTGCTGACAATAATTCAGAAACAGTTGCAGCAGTATATAGACAGGGAGCTTGCAGAAATGGAAACTGGATTCAGAAGAGGACGTGGAACAAGGTATATCATTGCTGATGTCAGATGGATCTTAGCTGAAAGCAAAGAATACCAGAAAGATGTTTACTTGTGTTTTACTGACTATGCAAAAGCATTCAATTGTGTGGATCATAATAAATTATGCATGACATTGAGAAGAATGGGAATTCCAGAACATTTAATTGTGCTTATGAGGAACCTGTACATGGACTAAGAGGCTGTTATTCGAATAGAACAAGGGGATACTGCATGCAGGAAGGGTATGCATCAGGATTGTATCATTTCACTACACTTATTCAATCTGTATGCTGAGCAAACAATCTGAGAAGCTGGACTATATGAAGAAGAACATGGCATTGGGATTGGTGGAAGACCCATTAACAAACTGCAATATGCAGATGGCACAACCTTGGTTGCTGAAAGTGAAGATGATTTGAAGCACTTAATGATGAAGATTAAAGACTACAGTCTGCATTATGGATTACGCCTGAACATAAGGAAAATGAAAGTCCTCACAACTGGACCAATATGTAGCATCATGATAAATGGACAAAACACTGAAGTTGTCAAAGATTTCATATTACTTGGATTCATGATCAACACCCATGGAAGCAGCAGTCAAGAAATCAAACATCTTATTGCACTGGGCACATTTGCTGTAAAAGACCTCTTTAAAGTGCTGAAGAGCAAAGATGTCTCTTTGAAGACTAAAGTGCAGCTAATGTAAGACATGGTATTTTCAATTGCCTCATATGCATGTGAAAGCTGGATAATAAGTAAGGAGACTGAAGAAGAGTTGATGCTTTTGAGTTGTGTTGTTGGCAAAGAACACTGAAAGTGCTATAGACTTTCAGAAAAATGAACAAATCTGTCCTATAAGAAGTGCAGCCAGAATGCTTCTAGAAAGTGAGAATGGCCAGACTTCATTTGACCAACTTTGGTCATGTTGTCAGAAGGGACTATTTCCTGGAGAAGGATATTATGCTCGGTAAAGTGGAGTCCCAGAGAAAAACAGGAAGACCTTCAATGATATGAATTTACACAGTGGCTGTAATGATGCAGTCAAGTAGAGCAAAGATTGTGAAGATGATGCATGACCGGGCAGTGTTTTGTTCTGTTGTACATAGGGTCACTACGAATTGGAGCTAACTCTATGGCCTCTAATAACAGTGGCACCTAACAACAACAACAATAGCAACAACAATGATGATGATGTTGTTATGTGCCGTTGAGTCGGACCCGACTCATAGCGACCCCTCCTTGGGTTGCCAAGGCAGTATTACTACGGAGGTAGATTGTCCAACCTTCCTTCTGAGGAGTGGCTGGTGGGTTTGAACCACCAGCCTTCTGGTTAGCAGTCAAGTGCCTTAGGCACTATGCTACCAACATCTTAAATTTATATAGCACATTATAACCTACACAGCATTTTAACTTACTTTATTTGAATTGACCCTCATAATATCACAGAGTCCGACTCAACAGCACACAACAACAACAACAACGACAAATATCACAGAGGGTAGATGGAACATGTACTTCTGTCCTTATTTTATACATGAAGAAACTGAAACCCAGAGGAGATGACATAATTCTCCCATGATTACAAAATTAGTACATGGCAGAGTGATGATTTGCCTTAGTTCTAAAAACTAAAACTCAATATACCTAAGTTGAGTTCTAAATCTGTGCAGAGTGGTCAGCTGTATCTAACTTTCTTTCGACTGTGGAAGAGTCTGAATCATGAAATCATAGACTGTTAGAGAAGAAAGAGACCTGACAGATTATAGACCAAGCCAATCATTTCATAGAGGGGTAAACTGAAGCTCAGAGAATTTGTGACCTCTGGGTCCAAGGTCGTACAGTTAGCCAGGGCAGAGTCAGGATGCAGAGTCTTCTTTTCACTTGGCTTAATAATGAAGAGAAAGAAAACTTTATTTGTGTAACCCATTCTCTCTAGGTTTACAATGCCTCCAGAGCCAGAAACGAGAAGTGTGAAACCATTCATTCAAAACATAGTCATGTACCATGTGCCAGGGAAAGTGTTACTCAGTGGGTTTATATTGGAGAACTAAAAAGGCGCAGTCCCATGCCATCTAGAGAAAGAATCACACATTATAAAAATGATATATGGATAAAGATTTAATTAAAAACTGGGATAAAGACATTAGAAAAAATTCTGTAGTTCCTTGAGAGATTATAACAGGAATACCTAATTTAGGGTGTGAGGTCTAGGAAGTCTTTCTTGGATGTAATGGTTGGATATGGCGAGAGTAAGGACTTTGAAGAGGGCAGATACTGAGTAATAGGGCTGTTGAGGTAAACAGAGTATACATCTAATGAAGGGTCTTATCTGCATGCTAAATTGTTTGCCTTTTATTTTGAAGATGATGGAGAAGTATTAGGAAAGAGACAGGTAGTAACATGAACTGATTTGAGTTGTAAAGTTGAGATCACTGTGGAGTGAGGCAGTGTGGAGGCCACATTGGAACTGAGCAAGGCTAGAGTTGAGGAGACCGGTTAGGAGCCACTGTTCAGCCCTATCCCCTGCCACTACTAACCCCGCCCCCCATGTTGTCCCTGAGGCATCTCAATGTTGTTGTTGTTGTTATGTGCTCAATAGTGACCTGAATTTCCATGTACCTGTTTGAAAACCACTTATTCAGTGTTATTCTCTCATTTCTGCAGAGGAGAAAACTGAAGCTTAAAGAGGAGAAGTAACTTACCTAAGGAGGACACCCAGTTAGTTAGAACAGAACTGGGACCAGGACAACAGCTTCTTGACTTTCTGACTAGGAATGCGTTCACTATATTATTCCCTCTTCACGCAAACCTATACTCTGCTACCAACGTTTCCAGTGATGCTGTCCATTTACAGGATGCAGGATCCCAGGGAATGTGTTGCTTTGACTTAAGTTGTATCATGCTGTAGTAGCACACGGTGTAGAACAAATACAAGATTTTGACAAACACTTGACAATGATGCTAGGTAGTATTCAGAGAATAGTTTACCTCATCTTTCTGGAGTGGTTATCAAATATTGTGCTGAAGTATGGGATAAATCTCTAAACAAAGTGCACTTTAGTACTTTGCAGAACAGCTTAAATGCTTCCGGTGTCAATGGACAGCTCTTCTCTGGCAGTGAACAGTTTTACCTAAGTTCCCTTGATGAATTGTTTTTATCCATCACTCAAAAACAAACTCACTGCCATTGAGTCGGATCCGACTCATAGTGACCCCTCCTTGGGTTTTTGAGGTGGTGTCACTATGGAAGTAGATTGCCCAACCTTCTTTCCAAGGAGTGGCTGGTGGGTTTGAACTGCCAACCTTCTGGTTAGCAGTCAAATGCCTTAGGCACTATGCC
>NW_006921836.1:2168593-2182350 GCF_000298275.1 Orycteropus afer afer
CCAGCCTTCTGGTTAGCAGTCAAGTGCCTTAGGCACTATGCTACCAGAGGTCCCTATTCTTCTGGTAGTCCCTGGTAATTCTTCATTTCTTTTAAGCTGCTAGTTCATTCCAATGTTCTATAATTATACTTGGCTTTTCTGTTTGGCCTCCACCCTCTTCCACTCCAAAATGATTTTGACCTTCTTTGTCATGCTCTGTCTCTCCTGGAGGCTGACCCCTGTGGACTGAGTACCCAGGGCTCCTTGTTCTCTCGTTGCTAGTTCCATTCAGCTGGCGCATCAGTTCTGGTGGTGGTGGTGTCCTTTGACATAGCAACCCTTGACTGGTGGCCCCTCCATCACAGCTCTTCCCCCTCTCCCCTTCAAGTGTAGGGGTGGTAACAACTTCCCTGTGTTGCTAGTCCCACATGCTTCTGTTCATTCATTAACCTTGCTCACCTCTCTGTAAATAATCCCTTCGTTAAAATTTCTTCAAAATTCAAGCTGAGTGTGGCTTTTGTTTCCTGCTGGGACCCTGGCTGATACAAGGAGCATGCCTTGTTTTTATAATTGGGAACATTTTATGAAAAAACACAAAGGACCACCCCCACCTCCCACCTCCCAAAAGGAAGCACTCTTCAGGGAGTAGAGAGGCCCCTCAGCTTGCAGACTTGTGGGTGATTATTTTTGTTTCCCTTTAGAGCCCTCACATGAAATTAGGCTTCAGGCTAGAACACCTATTTCTTAGAAAAACACACTTCCTCCTGAAGAGAAATTCTAGAAAGCAGTCGCGGGCTATTGACAAACTATAATCCTGCACAGGGATCTGGCCAAAAAGGAACCAAGAGAAAATCTCCACAGGGAGAAGGTGGCCCAGAAAGTGGCTCATCATTTTCAGTGCCAGCTGTGTGCCAAGTTGGGAAGTCGTGGACAGAGCTGTGCTTGAGTCTGCATCTGCTCTGAGTGGAGACCTGCCTCTGTGGCCACTGGAAACTCACCAGCCCCTGTGGCGTCTGGGCTCAGCAACTGCCAGGCTCCCAGGGGGTAAGTGATACAGTTTGTTCAGTCCAGGGGTGGGGATAGCAGTACGGGGTGGTGATGGGGCTGGTTGCAGGGGACTGGGGACAGAGGAGGCTTGGCATGTCACTGTGCATTACTCCACTGTTAAATCTCGATTGGCAGGCTGACTTTTCCCCAGAAGGAAGTGTGGGAGGAATCTCACAGTTCTCTGGCGATAAAGAGCTGCCTGGTGGGCCTCCTTCTCCGCCAAGAGGCTTCATGGCTCCAAAGTTCCCAAAGGGTGTGTGAGGGGAGGAGAAAATAAAAAGCTGCTCAACTTGGTTGGTGAGGTGATCCCATTTGCAGAAACTTTCCAGGGTCAGATGTGTTGAAGACAGTGAGCTTAGAGGAGCCAGCAGAAGTCAGAAGGATGAAACTGAAAGTTGGGAGAGACTAGGAAGTCTGAGAAGAGAAGTGTGAACTACTCACAAAGGAAAGGGGAGAGAGGTGAGGTTCAATAAAACAGAGTGGTGGACAAATCCAGTTAAAAACTACAGCCTCAACACTCTGGGTCTATGACAGGCTTTGTTTTCTTCATACTCTGAAGGGAATTTTTATGTTAGTGAGTGTTTTGGTTATCTGGTGCTGCTATAACAGACATGACAGACAGGCCATAAATGGATGGTTTTAACAAACACGAGTTTGTTCTCTTACAGTTTAGGAGGCTAGAAGTCCAAGATCAAAGTGTCAGCTTAGGGGCTGGGTGAAGGCCCCTCAACCTTGGGCTTCAGCTCTGTCTCTTGCTCCTGGACCATTGGAGCTGGAGGCATCTTTTAACTCAGGCAGTTGCTGGCTACTGATGCTGACAGACCCAAGGTCAACAAGTAAAATGGCACAGTTCCCAGATAACAAGCAACATGGGGAGCCACTAGTTCAAGTCCAGAAATAGTCTCAAGATCAGCAGACAACAAGGCAGGCCACTGAGATAAGGACTCGGCCAAATGCAGGATCTAGATGTGCCAAAAAGCTCTAGACCTTTCTCAAGGTGTCTTACATACAGGAAGCAGATCACATCCCTAAGGCAGCTACTCAGCTGCTCACAAAAGATTCCCCCATGGAGCTAATTACCAGTCTCATGATGGGGAATCACTACATACAGCTGTCCAGCCACTGAAAACCTGGCCCAGCCGAGTTGACACATAACCTTAACTACCACAGTGAGTTTTGCATTCCCACTAATCTCTAAGCCCTATAAACAAGGGGACTATGTGATCATGTTCATTTTCATGTACATGGTGCCTCAAACAGCACCTGGTATGCTCTTGGTACCTGTTGTTGAGTTGGTTGCCAAGTCATGACAACCCCATGAACAGTGGAATGAAATATCACCCAGTCTTACACTATCCCCAAGACTGGTGTGGGACAGACCATTGTGGTCCATAGGGTTTTCATTGGCTGATTTTTGGAAGTAGATCATCAAGCCTTTCTCAAGGTTGTCTTAGTCTGGGAGCTCTACGGAAATTTGTTCAACACAGCAGCACACAAACCTCCGCAGACAGCCAGGTCTCCTGCGTGGAAGGTGAGGAGTCTGTTACTGAACCACCAGTTCCTCTCACCTGGTCTGTAACGAGCACTTAATCCCTAGTTGTGGACTGGTTAAGGAATGAATGACTAAACGTTCGTAAATTCCTTCACCAGTGGGTAATGAGCACCATTACAGCAGGAATTGTTGATCTTGTTCTTTGCTGCATCTACAGTGACTAGCAAAGTCCCTGGCACATAAGAGAAATGTAAAAAGTACTTATTTAATGATCAGTGAATGAATGAATAAATGAACGAGTGAGTGAATGGCTGCTTGACTATAATCACCCTGAAGGCAGAAACCATGTCTTATATTCATCTTTGTTCTGCCCTTATTACTCAACTAAGGGTCTTCCAAGTGTTTGCTGAATAAAAATGGGCAATAATATTGATTCTTACATTATCCTCTTGTTTTTACACATAACTTTGGCTTTTGGAGTTCTTTCTCATCTAGAAATTAAGCCCAGGCACTGAGATGGAAGTGAATGACACACAATTTTTTGTTTTTGGATTTGAGTTGTCCATATCGGTAGGTATGCAAATAAATGTAATACTATCTAAAGTGTTCAATAAAAATAGTGTTTATGAAGCATTGAAGTGTTACAGAGGATGTATGTAGCTGACTTTGTCTCGGTGGCGGTGGAGGTGGGGGTGGAGGTGGGGGTAGGAGTCACTGAAGATTTTATGAGAAGGTGATACCTAAACAAAGTTTTGAAGGATTAACAGGCATTATTAGGCAGATAAGGAATCTTGGAAGAAGGGAAGGGTACATCTAAACATGGGGTTAATGGTGAATTTTAGAACAGACATTTCCCACAGCAATCTTAGGTAAGCAGACTCTTAGGCAGATTCCTCAGAGGGTATAGTGTCCAAATGGCCAAAGACTCAGTCCTACTGCTGTCAGTGATGCTCAGGTCACAGACTGAGACCTTGTTTGACTATGGCCCCCAATTTAAGAGGAAGGGTCATGTTCTAGAATGGTTTCAAATGAGGGAAGCCTCATAAAATATGTAATTCCTGTCTTACGAAGGCCAGTGAGAGGTACAAGGGATAGTTAACCTGGAACAAAATAAACTAAGGAAGGAGAGAGGGATGTGATAACAAATTTCAAACATTTGAAGAGCTGCTATCAGATTTTTTCTGGGTGCTCTGGAGGTCAGAACTAGAATTGGTGTGGGGACATTTTTAGGAGGCTTTCACATATGAAACTCACTGACATCGAGTCGATTCTGACTCATAATGACCCCCAATGGTGTTTCTGAGGTGATAAATCTTTGCAGAAGTAGATTTCCCCATCTGTGGAATTGCTGGTAGATGTGAACTGCCAATCTTTTGTTTAGCAGTCAAATCCCGTAGGCACTGCACCACCAAAGCATTTGGCTGCTAACCAAAAAGTCAGAGGTTCAAATCACCAGCTGCTGCACAGAAGGAAGATGGGGTGATCTATTTCTGAAAAGATTTACAGCCTTGGAAACCCAATGGAGGTCGCTATGAGTCAGAATTGACTCAATGGCAGAGTTGTTTTTCTTATTTTGCTTTTCACACATGAAAGGAGCTGGCACAATGATAAACACAATGTATTCATTTTCTAGTGCTGCTATAACAGATACACCACAAGTGGGTGGCTTTAACAAATAGGAATGTATTCTTTTACAGTTTAGGAGTCTAGAAGTCCTAGTTCAAAGTGCTAGTTCTAGGGGCCGAATGAAGGTCCCTTGACTTTGGACTTCAGCTCTGCCTCCTGTTCCAGGTCCACTAGAGCTAGAGGCTTTTTCTGACTCATGCAGCTACTTGCTGCTGAGGCTGACGAACCCAAGATCAACAGGTAAAATGGCACAGTCCCAAGATTAGCAGGCAACACAGCAGGCCACTAATCCGAGACCAGGAACAGTCTCAAGATTGGCAGGCAACACTGCAGGCCACTGGTGACTCAGCCAAATGCAGGATCCAGATGTGCCAAAAGTTAAAGACCTTCCTCAAAGCTTCCCTATATATACTGGAAGCAAGCCACACCCCAAAGGCAGCTAATTAACTGCTCACAGCAGATTCCACTATGGAGTTGATTGCACACATCCAATCTCATCATGGGGAATAACTGCATCCAACTGTCCAGCCACTCAAAAACATGGCCCAGCCAAGTTGATGTACAGCCTCAAACTACCACACATAGTATATATAATCCACCCCCCCCACACACATTGGGGTTTCTCTAACTTCTAACAAGTTCTAGTTCCACCATAGATCCACAGATGTATCTTTTGACTATAAAACATCTCAATAGTTGTTTAGGTTATTAATTATTATTATTGTTTTCCCATATTGAACTAAATGTTTTGGGAAGATTATGGGTTGCCTCCACTACCTGTCTGTCAGTTTGTTGCACTGTGGCGGCTTGCAATTTCTATGATGCTGAAAGCTTGCCACTAGTATTTCAAATACCAGCTGGGTCACCCATGGTGAACAGACTCCAGTGAAGCTTTCAGACTTAGACAAATGAGGAAAAGGGCTTGGCAATCTACTTCCAAAAATTAACCAATAAAAGCTCTATGGATCACAATAGAATACTGTTTGATATAGTCCTAGAAGAGGAACCCCCAAGGTTGGAAGTCACTACATAATGGAAACAACAATTGAGACATGCCAGTGATCATGAACATGGTAAAAGGGCCAGGCAATGTTTCATTATGTTGTACACCAGGTTGCCATGAGTCAGAGCTGGTTCAACAACAGCTAACAGCAGCAATGTATGTCTGCTGTATCCACAATATTTGTTTTATCTATAGCACCATTGCTGATGTCAGATGGATCTTAGCTGAAAGCAAAGAATACCAGAATACAGCTGTTTACTTATGTTTTATTGACTGTGCAAAAGCATTTGATTGTGTGGATCATAACAAATTATAGATAACATTGAGAAGAATGGGAATTCCAGAACACTTTACTGTACTCATGAGGAACCTGTACATAGATCAAGAGGCTGTCATTCGAACAGAATAAGGGGACACTGCATGGTTTAAATTCAACAAGGGAGTGTATCAGGGTTGTACCCTTTCACCATACTTATTCAATCTGTATGCTGAGCAAATGATCCAAGAAGCTGGTTTATATGAAGAAGAACATGGCATCAGGATAGGAGGAAAACTCATCAACAACCTGAGATATGCAGTTGACACAACTTTGCTTGCTGAAAGTGAGGATGACTTGAAACACTTACTGATGAAGATTAAAGACTGCAGTCTGTAGTATGGATTACATCTCAATACAAAGAAAAGAAAAATCCTCACAACTGGTCCAATAAACAGCTTCATGATGGATGGAGAAAAGATTGAAGTTGTCAAGGACTTTGTATTACTTGGTTATACAATCAACACCAATGGAAGTAGCAGTCAAGACATTAGACAATGTATTGCATTGGGCAAATGTGCTGCAAAAGACCTCTTTCAAAGAGCAAATATGTCTCCTTGAAGACTAAGGTGCACCTAACTCAAGCCATGGTATTTTCAGTCACCTCTTATGCATGTGGGAGCTGGACAATGAATAAAGAAGACTGAAGAAGAGTTGATGAATTTAAGTTGTGTTGTTGGAGAAGAATGCTAAGAGTACCATGGACTGCTAAACAAATCTGTCCTGGAAGAAGTACAGCTGGAATGCTCCTTGGAAGCGAGAATGGCCAGTCTTTGTCTCACCTACTTTGGTCATACTGTAAGAAGGAACCATTCCCTGGCGAAGAAGATTATGCTTGGAAAAGTACAGGGTCAACCAAAAATGGGAAGGCCCTCAACAAGATGGCTTGACACAGTGGCTGCAACAACGGGCTCAGATAAAGCAAGGATCATGAGGCTGGCACAGGACCGGGCAGTGTTTCGTTCTGCTGTGCATAGGGTCGCTATGAGTCAGAGACGAGGCAACAGCACCTAACAACAACAACAACAACAACAACAACAACAACAACATGACTTAGCTAACCACCGAATTAAAATTTAAGGTAATTCAAATTTGATTTTAAAATGAAGGAAGTGACCCATAAAGTTAGCAATTCCTGTTTAATAACGGAAAAGTTTGCTTTAATAATATGTTCCTTATCTGTAGTAGTAGTTGTTGTTAGGTGTCATCGAGTCAGCTCTGAACCACCAGCCACTTCTTGGAAGGAAGACTGGGCAATCTACTTCCATAGAGATAGTGCCTCATAAACCCAAGAAGGGGTCTCTAGGAGTTGGAACCGACTTGACAGCAGTGAGTTTGGTTTTTTTGTTTGGTTCTTTCCACAGATACAGTCGTTCTGATTCCTGTGTATCTCATCTGGGGAGGTCCATGTGTATAGCCACCGTTTATAGTGTTGAATAAAGGTATTTGCAATGAATAAGTTGTTGGTCTTGCAAAATTTTATCATGTGATCTCTGGCATCATTTCTATCATGAGGGCCATATTATCCAACTACTTGTGATTCTTCTTTGTTTCCAATGTTGGCATTCCAATCACCAGTAATAATCAATACATGTTGATTGCATATTGGGTCGATTTCAGACTGCAGAAGTTGGTAAACACCTTCAGTTTCCTCATTGTTGGCTTTAGTGGTTGATGCATAAATTTGAACAATAACAGCATTAACTCATCTTTCTTGTAGGCATATGGGTATGATCCTATCACTGACAGCATTGTACTTCAGGATATATCTTGAAACATTATTTGTGGTGATGAATGCCACACTATTCCTCTTCAATTTATTATTCCTGGCATCATAGGATTGTGTGAATCAAAATGGCCAATACCAGTCCATTTCAGCTCACTAATGTCTAGGATATTGATCTTTATCTGTTTCATTTCACTTTCATGAACTTCCAATTTTCTTACATTCATACTTTGTACATTCCATGTTTCAATTATTAACTGATGTTTGCAGCTGTTTCTCATCATTTTGAGTTGTGCCCCATCAGCAAATGGAGATCTCGAAAGCTCTACTCCATCCATGTCATTAAGGTCGACTCTACTTTGAGGAAGGAACTCTTTCCCAGTCTTACTTTGAGTGCCTTCCAACCTGAGGAGCTCATCTTCTGGCATTATATCAGGCAGTGTTTCAGGGCTATTCATAAAAGTTTTCCAGTAATATATGAAACAGTGTTTCACTGTTATTCGTAAGGTTTTACTGGCTGACTCTCTGAGAAGTGGATGGCCCCTTCCTACTTCCAAGTCTGTCTTATTCTGGAAGATCTGCTGAAACTTGTCCACCATGGATTACCCTGCTGGTATTTAAAATACTGGTGGCATAGCCTCCAACCTCACAGCAGCATGCATGCCACCACAATGAGACAAACTTTATAGTAAAGCTAGTCATGAATGGTAGATTGGACTAGAAGACTAACTCACCACGTTGAACTAGACACTTTGCTGGTTTCTGCAGGATTCAGAGACTGATGCGTGCATTTGTTTTTAATTCATTCAGAGAAGTTTTGTAATCCAAGATTGTGTAGTGGTTACAGCATGCACCCTAGGGCAATACTGCTTGGGTTGAAGACCCTGGTCTACCAGACTTCCTATGTGACCTTGGGCAAGTCTCTTAACCTTCTTGGCCTCAATTTTATTCAACATGTATTAGAGGTAATAATAACCAAAACCAAACCCATTGCCTCTGATTAGATTCTGACTCAGCAACACTATAGGACAGAGTAGAACTGCTATTGAGTCATATTCGACTCATAGCCACCCCTCCTTGGGTTTCCGAGGCAGTATCACTATGGAAGTAGATTGCCCAATCTTCCTTCCAAGGAGTGGCTTGAACCTCTAGCCTTCTGGTTAGCAGTCAAGTGCCTTAGGCACTATGCCACCAGAGCTCCTTGGTTTTTTGGTTTTGGCCCCATAGGGTTTCCAAGTCTGTAAATATTTATGGAAATAGACTGCCACATCTTTCTGTTGCAGAGTGGCTGGTGAGTTTGAACCTCTGAACTTTCAATTAGCAGCTGAGAGTTTAACCACTGTGCCATCACAGCTCTTGGCAGTAATAATGTCACCTAAAAATTTGCTGTGAACCTTAAGTGGTGTAAGACATATAAAGTCATTAGAGCAAGTAGTTATCCCTTGATACATGTTAGTATTACTCCAAAGAATGCAAGCTCCCACAAAAGTAAGGAATCTTGCCTCTTTTGCTTATGGCTATCTCTCCATAAGATAGAATGGAGACTGGAATATAATTGGTTGTACTAAATTTCTAGTTAATGAATCAATGAATGAATTGAGTATACATATGCTGAGCTTTGTGCCAAGTACTGGGGACAATGAGATGAAAAAGAAGAAAAAAAAAATCCCTGCTCACATGAGGCTTACAGTCTAGTGGGACAGATATTAAAGATATAAGATAAAACCATACATTATCAGCCTGGCTGCACATTACAGTCACCTAACAGCTCTTGAAAAATACCTCTGTTTGAGTCCCCACCCTGAAAAGATTCAGATTTCACTGATCCTGGAAGGGGATCTAGCATGAATTTTTTTTTTTTTTTAAATTTTAAATTTCATTGTGATTTGTGTGAAAATTTACAGAGCAAATTCATCTTCCGTACAGCAGTTCACATACACATTGTCTCATGACACTGACTGTAATCTCCCACAATGCAACAGCTCTCCTCCCACTTCCTCCCCTTGGCCACCTCTTCCCTGTGTCCTTCCCTCCTATGCACTCCTGCCCACTGAGCTGTCTCCCTGTGCATACACAGCCCTTCTATTCTCCCATGATTGATCTCTCCAAAGAGTATATCTACCTAATGTAAATGTTCAGCTTATATGCCTGTCTTTTGTTTGGCTGGAAGCCACAGGAGTGGGTTCAATCCTAGACCTGAAGGGCAGCTAGGGGCCATAGTCTCAGGGGTCTCACCAGGCTCTATCAGACCAGCACACCTGGCACGGAAGTTTTAAAAGCTTGACAGGTAATTCTATTTTGAGAATTCCTGGTCTAAATATTCTCAGGGTCCCATGAAACATTATTCCCATGAAGTGTCTAGTTACGGTCAAATTAGACTTGAGAAATATTTTATTAAATACTAAACACTAGGAAGTTCTAAAATAAAGAAATCTGTTTAACCCCAAAAATATGTCACATGAATATATGCTTACAAACTGTAAAATTAATTTGAAGAAAAGGCTAAGGACATGATAGAAATTATGAAGAATTAATTTATGTTGAATACTCAGAAAATGCTTCTCTGAAGAAATGACTTTTAATAGAGATCCCAAAGATCATGGGTCGTAGCGTGGAAGGGCTGTTTTCCAGGCAGAGGGATTATCATATGTAAAGACCCTGTGGTGGTGGAAATGTCAGAGAGAAGGTCAGTGCTGTAGTGAATATGGTGGATGAAAGGAAGAAATGGGGACAAAAACAAATAAATAAGTAATTTATGCCTTCAGGGAATTTCACGCCTTAAGAAAAAACTCATATATTCCAAAAAATTCTTTAGTACTCTACGAGTATATGATTTTCCAAGTATAATAGGAAGAAGATGAAATCGATGTCAGGAATAATCCTTCTGACTGATAAAAAGACCAATTTTGTGTTTGCCATTAGGTAATTTACATAATTTTTTGAAATAGCAGATCTGCTTTCATAATTATGTTTGGCTTAGGCTAATATTAGTATTAGGCCATGTTTACTGAGCATACAGTGTCTGGGTAAGGAGAAGTGATTTTGAGATTGGATCAAGAAGGCAAACAGACATACTTGCGTGCCTACTCTTTTTCTTCTCCAAGTCCTTTAAAGGGTAAGCAAGATATTTAAAACAATATATATGTTAGCTGGAAAACAAGAAAGGGTGTCATTCAAGTGGACTAACATTTGTGGTGAAGTATTAGGAGATAGAGAAACCATTAAATATATGCAGGGGACAACTACTGCAAAGGTTTAGTACAGACTGAAAAACTTAAAGTTCAAAATAAGTTGAAAGATCAAGAAGCCCTGTGGTGATTAATTAAAGAACTGTATTGGAAAAGTTAACAAATCAAGCATCTTTCCCCACTCCTGTAAGAATTTAATAAAGATAGTATTTTATCTGAGGATATAACCTTGTAATTTTACCCCAAAGAAAGCAAACAAGGTCTTCTGGTCTAGATGGTGCAGCAAATTCATGCTTTGATTCACCTCTACATTCCAAACACATTGGAAAAGTCAATATAATATTAAAGGAGAAAATATAACAGACCAATAAAATGAGATAGAACAACACTACAACATAATGAGCAGGAATGAAACCATGCACTTGCTGGGCTCTGGGTCCAAAAACAGGTGGCAGCACATTGGAGACTGATGTGTATGGAGTAACAAGGCCAGAAGTGCTCAACTTAGAGGGGGGACTGAGTTGGCTCACTGCATGAAGCCAGAGGCTTGGGAAGGGGTCCCCAGCTCATGATGAGAGTAAGCAAACAAATAACCCTGCTTCTGATTGCTGCTTGGAACTATGACTTATAAAAGTCTACCCGTCCCACCCAGAAAAAAATTATGGTTCTAAGAAAAGTTAGAGGTTCTGTGAATAAGAATTGAGTGGCACTGCTTCCTAATTTTGTTACTTACTCCATCTTATCATTAATATCAGTTTGAGGCAGAAACCTAGAGTAATCATTATAAGGCCCAGTTCTGCATTGAGTATTGTGAGTAGTGGTAGAACGAAGAGAGAACACAGAGGTAGAGGAAAGAGAAATAATTCATTAAAATTCTTTTACTCAAAATGAGCCAGCAAGCAAATTTCCAAAACACTTGAAGAAATTGAATGCAAATAAACATAGCCAACAAAATCAACAATTGGAATTGGAATACATGACAGGTGAAATTAATTCTGTAGAAGAGCCACAGACTTTAAAATACGTAAAGTTAAGATTCTCAAATACATTAAATATGGTCCATAAAAAGGAACAGAACTTATTTTAAAAAAGGATGAGATAAGAAAGGGCATCTATGAAAAATAATCTCTTGGGAATCTGAGGAATATATCATTAAAAAAAGAGACATGTATGGAATGAACTCTAGACTGAAATTGGTCAAAGGCTGAATTTGTGGCTTGAAAAAATAGTCCCTAGGAATTCACTTAGAACGTAACACAGAAACACAAAGAAAGAAAGAAAAATGAAACAGAGAAACGGGAAATAGGTTGTGAGCCTCCAACATCAGATCTAATTGGGATTCTTAAAGAAGCAAAATAGAAGGAGAGTTGGAAAACTAATATTTGGAGTAAAATTAAAAAAAAAAAAAAAAAAACACCTCTCACTGCCATGGATTTGGCTCTGACATGGTGACCCATCCTTGGGTTTCCAAGGCAGTATCACTATGGAAGTAGATTGCCCAATCTTCCTTCTGAGGAGTAATAATGGATGTTAATTTTTCTGGTCCTCAGGTTGAAAGTGCACCCTGAGTATCAAGCAGATTAAATAAAAAATAACTCAAACCTAGACCCATTGTTTTAAAACTTTGGAATATTAAGAATAATTAATTTATCTTAAAATTAATGTATTGTCTCTCTTTGGTAGGGACAATATATAGTAATGTAAAGAAAAGTACACCCAAAATTTGATAATCATGAACTTAACACACATAACAATGAAGCTTTGAAATATATACAGCAAAACTTGATAGACTATTAAAGAGAAATTGACAAATATTTAACCTTCTGAGTAGGGAGAATATTGTGTTAAACTTCTTTCAGAAAATGGGTTCTAAAATAGCAAAAATTAGTAAGTGTATCGACAGTGAGAATATACCTAAAAAACAGATTATCAGTATCAGCAAATATAGAAAAAATGGATAAATTGGAAAACATCAAAATCAAAAACTTCTGTGCTTCAAAGGACATAATCAATTAAATAAGAAGATAACCCACAGCATGGGAGAACAAGTTTACAAATCATATATCTGATAAGAGATCTCTATATGTATTTGTGGGAGCTCTGGTAGCATAGTGGCTAAGGCACTTGACTGCTAACCAGAAGGCTGGCGGTTCAAACCCACCAGCCACTCCTCGGAAGGAAGATGGGTCAATCTACTTCCATAGTGATACTGCCTCGGAAACCAAAAGAGGGGTCGCTATGAGTCGGGTCCAACTCGACGGCACATAACAACAACAACGTATGTATTCATACCTAAAATATATAAAGAACTCTTAAAACTCAATAAGAAGAAAAGTAACTCAATTTAAAACTGGCAATGATGGAACAATTTCCAAAGAAGACAAATGATCAACGAGCACATGAAAACATACTGAACATCATGAGCCACCAGGGAAAACGAATCAAAAGTACAATGTGATAAGGCTACACACTCATGAGGGCAGATGTAATAATAATCTAAAAAGATAGATAATAACGAGTAGTGGCAAGGATGTGGAGAAATTGGAATCCTTATACACTGCTGGTGAAAATGCAAAATGGTGCGCAGCTGCTTTGGAAAACAATCTGGCAGTTCAACATAAGGTTAACTATAGAGTAACCATATGGCCCAGCCAATTCCACTCCTAGGTATGAAACCAAGAGGAATAAAAATATATGTCCATACAAAAACTTGTACACAAATGTTCATAGGCGCATTACTCAGAGTAGTCTAAATGTAGAAACAACCCAATGTCCATGAAGAGACGCATAGATGAAAAAAATGTGGTGTATTCATGCACTGGAATATTATTCAGCAATAAATTAAGCACTGATATGTTACAACATGCATGAATTTTGAAAACTTCATGCTAAGTGAAAGAAACCAATTACAAAAGACCACATACTGTATGATTCTATTTATATTCCATGTCTACTACAGGTGAATCTAAAGAAACAGAAAGTAGATTAGCAGTTGCCTTGATTATTACTGTTATACAATAAGTCTTGGAATTGTTGTGTTGTTGTTGTTGTTGTTAGGTGCTGTCGAGTCATTTCCGACTCATAGCGACCCCATGCACAGCAGAACGAAACACTGCCTGATCCTGCACCAGCTCCACGATCCCTGCTATACTTGAGCCCATCATCGCAGCCACTGTGTCAATTCATCTTGTTGAAGGCCTCCCCCTCTTCCATCGATCCTCCACCCTACCAAGCATGACATCCTTCTCCAGGGAAGGGGCCCCGCTGACAACATGACCAAAGTAGGTGAGACGAAGTCTGGCCATTCGTGCTTCCAAGGAGCATCTCGGCTGCACTTCCTCCAGGACAGATCTGTTAGTTCTTTTGGCAGTCCATGGTAC
>NW_006921836.1:2183319-2189308 GCF_000298275.1 Orycteropus afer afer
CTTCTAGTCTGTTGGCCAGGTAGCGGTCTTCCAAATCTCTTGGCATAACTGAGTGAGTGCCTCCAATGGGGCATCTGTTTGTTGAAATATCTCAATGGGTATTCTGTCAATTCCTGGAGCCTTGGAATTGGGCAGACTAATTCCTCCAAGTTTTTTCTACTTTTTCAGAGTTGTTTTAGCTATTTAGCTACACAGAGTTGCGTAGCCTTATCACATTGTACTTTTGATTCATTTTCCCTGGTGGCTCATGATGTTCAGCATGTTTTCATGTGCTTGTTGATCATTTGTCTTCTTTGGAAATTGTTCCATCATTGCCCAGTTTTAAATTGAGTTACTTTTCTTCTTATTCTGGTTCTTTTTCCTTCCCAGATAAATTTTAGAAAAAAAAAATCTTACTTATATCTCCAAAAATGTTGCTGGGATTTTGATAGGAGTTGCATTAAACTGTGCGTTGATTTAAGGAAAATTAACATCTTTCCTATGATGAGTCTTCAGTCTATGAATATGCTATGTCTTTTCATTTATTTAGATACTTTTTTGTTTTATTTCATCAGCATTTTGTAGTTTTCAATATAATAGATCTATATAGTTTTGTGAGATTTACATATGAGTATTTCATTTTTTGAGTAATAGTAAATATTGTGTTTTAAATTTTGATGTCTATGTATCCATTGCTGGTATATAGAAAATACAGTTGCTTTTTGGATGTTTGTATGCTTACTGTTAGTGCTGATCTCATTTATTAACTCTAGGAGGATTTTTTCAGGGAGATTCCTTGGGATTTCCTTTGCAGACAATAATATTTTCTGAACATACGGACAGTTTTATTTCTTCCTTGGTAATCTGTTCCCTTTTATCTGCTTTGCTTGCTTTACGGCACTGGCTAGAACTTCCTGTACTATGTTGAATAAGAGTGGTAAGAGTGAACAGCTTTGCCTTGTTCCTAGTTTTAGAGGGAAAGCATTCAGTCTATATTTTTCACTATAAACTTTCTTATGCCGTTGTGTTGTTCGGTGCCGTCGAGTCACCTCCGACTCATAGCAACTCTATGTACAATGAAACACTACCTGGTCCTGAGCCATCC
Organism: Orycteropus afer afer; assembly: GCF_000298275.1. Classification (NCBI taxonomy): domain Eukaryota; kingdom Metazoa; phylum Chordata; class Mammalia; order Tubulidentata; family Orycteropodidae; genus Orycteropus; species Orycteropus afer. The sequence goes on from NW_006921836.1 coordinate 2,184,404, forward strand.
TCACAATCCTTGCTACACTGCAGCCCATCATTGCAGCCACTGTGTCAATCCATCTTGCTGATCCTCTACTTCGTCAAGCATGACATCCTTCTCCAGGGAATGGTTCCTTCTGACAACATGACCAAAGTAGGTGAGACAAAGTCTGGCCATTATCACTTCGAGGAGCATTTTGGGTGCACTTCCTCCAGGACACATTTATTTGTTCTTCTGGAAGAACATGGTATTTTCATTATTCTTCACCAACACCACAATTCAAAGGCATCAGCTCTTCTTAGGTTTTGCTTACTCATCGCCCAGCTTTCACATGCATATGATGGGATTGAAACTACCTGGCTTGGGTTAGGTCCACCTTAGTCCTCACTGTGATGTCTTTGCTTGTTAACACTTTAAAGAGGTCTTTTACAGCAGATTTTCCCAGTGCAATATGATGGCTGATTTCTTGACTGCTGCTTCCATGGGTGTTGACTGTGGATCTAAGTAAAATGAAATCCCTGACGCTTCAATATATTCTCCATTTATCATGATGTTGCTTTCTGGCCCAGTTGTGAGGCTTTTTGTTTTCTTTTTGTTCAGGTGTAATCCATATTGAAGAGTGTAGTCTTTGATCTTCATCAGTAAGTGCTTCGAGTCATCTTTACTTTCAGCAAGCAAAGTTGTTAATGGTTCTTCCTCCAATCCTGATGCCACATTCTTCTTCATATAGTCCAGCTTCTCAGATTATTCGCTCAGCATACAAATTAAGTATGGTGAAAGGCTACAACCCTGATGTACATGCTTCCTGATTTTAAACCAGGCAGTATATCTTTGTTCTGTTTGAGCTTTCTTATAGAAGTTCCTTATCAAGTTTAGAAAGCTCCCTTCTATCCCTATTTTTCTGAGAGTTGTTATCATGAATGATTGTTGACTTTTGTCAAACACTCTTTCTGCATTGATTTATATAATCATGAGTTTTTTCTCTTTAGATTTTCAATATACTCAATTACATTAATTTTCAAGTATCGAACTAGCCTTTACATTCCTAGAATGGTCATACTGTATAACTCTTTGTATATATTGCTGAATTCTATCTGCTAGTATTTTGTGAAAATATTCTCTATCTCTTCCGTTCTGCCATTGAACGCAAACCTTTAATTTCAGTTATTGTATTTTTAATTTATAAAATTTACAGTTTAGACATTCCAGCACCTACTCTAAGTCTTCTGGAGGTTTTAAAGGAAGAGGTGTTCTGCCTGCCCTCCAAGTTTGCGGTGGAGAAGGCGCCTCTGAGAAGCCCAAAGAAAGGGAGGGAAGAGAACCAGAAGAAAGAACACTGGATAATGCTAACAAAGGACGAGAAATGCGAACCGAGGGATTGCGACAACACCCTGGCAATCACTATGAGGAAAATACCAAAGGATGCCCCGCCCCTGCACATTGCTCAGAAAACGGGCCTCTGGCCTATATAGTTCCAGGTCGGTAGTCCAGGCAACACCACTGCGCTTGCTTCGGAGCTTCGAGTTTACCGCGTTGTGCGGTGGGGCAGGGGCAGGGGCTCTCTGGTGAGCCCTTGGCTGTGCTAACACAAAGAGTTTCCCTGCCTACTTGATTCATGAAATAAAAAATTCTGGGGATTCCCCCCAAAAACTAAAATTTCCATTTTATTCTTTATATCTATTATTTATTTGCTACAACTTTCTATCTCTGTTACTACTTTCTTTTATTTGCTGAATTTTTCTATGTTTTCATTTGTTTAAGCATGTTGATAATTGCTCACTGAAACAATTTTATCATGGCTGCTTTTAAACTCCCTGTGAGAAAATGCTAAATCTCTGTCATCCCAGTGTTCCCATGTACTAATTATCCTTTTTTCATTTGGTGTGATTTCATCCTCGTTTTTGGTATGATGAGTCTCATTTGAAACTAGGACGTTTTGGGAATTATGTTGGGAGACTCTGGAATTGGTTTAAATCATCTGTTTAGGTCACTTTCTCTGAATACTACAGTAGAGGAACGTGGGGGAGCACCGCCTCGTTACTCTTAGGTAAGGGCAGAAATCCAGGTACTCCAGTTGAACTCACTGACATCTAAGTAGAAGGAACTACTTATTATTGCTAGGTGTAGGTAGGAATTTTAGTTCACATTCACCTCCCTGGGCATCACAGGAGTATGTAGTCTCATCACTGGACAGTAGTGAAATTCTTTCATTTCCACTAGGTTCCCTCTTCCATCACTCTAGAATGGTATTAGAGGGGCACCGTCTTAGTCACCTTTGAGGGTGGAATTCCATGCTTCCCACATGGTTTCCATTGGAACTGCAGGAGTAGGGGGCTTTCACTTCCTCCCACTGGAGATGAGAGTACCTACTCCCTAATCAGCCTAATCTGAAAATACTCAGGCATAGAAGTAAAGCAAGCAACCAAATATTAAAAACAATAAAAATAGCATTAGCTTTTCTCCTCTCCTACAATAGTTAATTAGAGACTACCCTGAGAAGAGAGTTCATTCACAGTAGCCACAAAAACTGCAAGATATCCAGCATGAATACCAACGGCAAAGTGAAAAGACCCATAGAAATTATTAAACTGTTCTGAATGTATTGCATTTAACTTGATTGGGAAGACATATCACTCTCACGGGTGAGATAACAAAAAACAGTTGATGTCGAGTTGACTCTGACTCAGGGCAACTCAACCTCAGGGCGACTCAACATGTGTCAGAGAAGACCTGTGTTCTGTAGGGTTTTCAATGGCTGACTATATGGAAGTAGATCACCAGGCCTTTCTTCCAAGGAATCTCTAGGTTGACTTGAACTGCTAACCTTTCGCTTAGAATTTGAGTTTATTGACCTTTTACACCACCCAGGGACTCTCATGGATGAGAAGTCTCCTAAAATTAACTTAGTAATAAGATGCATACCCAATAAGATTTTAAAAATTGAATTTGATGAGCAATTTTAAATTTTATTTGGAAGATAAAATGTATGTGAAGAGCTACAACATTTTGAAAAATATCCCCATGAGGAGAGACTAGCCCTATCAGATATTAAAATATATTGTGTTGTTGTTATGTGCCCTCGAGTCAGACCCGACTCATAGCAACCCCTCCTTGGGTTTCTGAAGCAGTATCACTAGGGAAGTAGATTGCCCCATCTTCCTTCCGTGGAATGGCTGGTGGGTTTGAACTGCCAGCCTTCTGGTTAGCAGTCAAGTGCCTTAGACACTATGCTACCAGAGGTCCCAAAATATATTGTAGAATTACTATATTGTATTAGCACAAATATAGACAGATCAATTGAACAGTGTTTATGAATGGACAAACAGACTTCCACTTCTAGTTAACAATCTTAGAAAAAAAAAATCTTACCTGTAAACATAAAGGCCCATGCAAGGATTACAACATCATATAACAGGAAAACTTTGGAAAGAATTTATGTTCATCAGTAGGAGAATAATTAAATAAATTATGGCACATTCATCTATGGAATATTATAAACAAAAAGCCAAACTAAACCCATTGATTGCCATGGAGTTGATTCTGACTCATAATGACTACCTATAGGATTTCCAAGTTGTAATCTCTGTAGAAGCAGACTTCCACATCTTTCTCCCATGGAGCAGTTGCTGGGTTCTAATCACTGACCTTTTGGTTAGCAGATGAGTACTTGACCACTGTTCTACCAGGGCTCCAATGGAATAGTATATAGGCATTAAAAAGAACAAAGAAGATCCAAATGCAGTGACATGAAAAACATATTGTTGAATTGCAAACATCGGTGAGTTGAAAAAAATCCAGTTGTAGGATCAAATAGTGTGATAATATCTATATTAGCTCATATAAATAAAACTATAAATATTAAATGTATACACATATGAATACATACAGAAAGGATCTATAAGGATATATATCAAACTTATAACAAAGATTAACTGTAGTAGGGATTTAAGATTGGGGGAGAGGTGAAAGAAGATTTTGACATTTTATCTAATATGATCCTGTACTGTATTATTTGAAGGTTAAAAAAAGATTTTTTTAAAAAAAACATTTTATTATGGTTTGGGTGAAAATTTACAGAGCATATTAATTTTCCTGATCTCCAAGTTATTGTGACAACTGGTCTGTTGCATGGACTTGGGTTCTGAAAAAGGCCTAAAAAGAGATGCTCTTAAAGAGGTTTCTGGATATCAATAAACTTTAAAAAAATAACAGTATGTACACATTTTGTTTTGTGACATTAGTTGCAATCCATCCAATGTAATAGTTCTCTTCCAACTTCCGCCCTGGGTTCCCCATTCCCATTCACCCATTTTTCCTGCCCCTTCCTGCTTTCTGAACTTTAATGGTGAGGATGAAAAAAAAAAAAAAAAAAACCAAAAAACTATTCTTCTTAATATTTCTTATTGGGAAAAGGATTCAAGGTGATCCATGATGTGGTTAGAGAGGACATTGTCTGGATCCTACAACTCAGCAACTAGTGGAAGTGTAGCTGGAAGAAACTAGGAGGAATAGAACACAAAAGTCTTAGCCCCTTGGAAGAAATGACCCTAGAATAGTCTTCTTTTCACTTTTCCCACTCTCTCACTCTCACGGACCTGCTATTTATTCCCATCACACACTTAGTCACTCAACTGACTGCCACATTTTCACCCTCACATAAAAAACATCACTCCACTAAGTTTCATGTGCTCTGGAAAGCCATCTTCTACCCTTCATAGTTGCTATCATCTGTAGACCTTTTTGGTCATGGCCACAGATGCCCCCTAATAGGATAAATAAAGTTATATAAACTTTCGCTTCATGGAATTATATCACTTCAATCTAGTAATGAGGGTAGTCACCTCATGCCTATGATCAGATTAACTATTCTAATGTAATGAATTACTTTTTGATAGATAAATCTTTCAAACTATGAGATGTGTTGTTGTTGTT
>NW_006921836.1:2190033-2191795 GCF_000298275.1 Orycteropus afer afer
TGGTTACTGTGCCCCTGCATCCTGGTGACTGCTACAGCATCTTGTAATTAGTGACACCAGGTGTGACCACTGCAGGTGTGATCAGCAGTTTTATTTTGTTTTGTTTTTAAAAGCTAGAAAACATTTCATCTTGTGGAAAATAGACGCTGAATTGCACCTGTTATAGGATGCCTTCCTATTCATCCCTCAACTCTGCAAAGAGCAGCAAAAGTATTCTTGAAACTGTTTCCTGCTCACACTTGCAGAGAAATTCCAAGTCCTCTGTCAATGAGAGGTTCAGGCAGGTTACCCAAGGCAGTGAAGAGAAAATGTGGAACAAGTTTCCGGTAATTGTCCAAAGCATGAAAGCATCTGATATAGCACTAGTTTTGTTCTATACGCCATTAAAATCATTAAGATAGGACTAAAAGATGCAAAGCCTCTTTGAATCAGTGGAGGAAACATCTAGAAATAGATAGCAGTTTTCTTAGCCCTATTTTACTCATCCAGGGGACATGCAGGCAGAAGGACCCAGTAAGTTTTGCTGAAAACTATTTCCTGGGTTTCAACTGAAATTAATGCCCCTGATCTCCAAGTTATTTTGACAACTGGCCTGTTGCATGCACTTGGGATCTGAAAAAGGCCTAAAAAGAGATGCTATTAAAAAGATTTCTGGATATCAATAAACTTTAAAAAATAACGTGTCAATGAGTGTAAACAAATAAGAAACAGAAAGATTCACATTTTCTTTTAAAAACACACTGGCTTAAGCATGAAGATATCCATTGTCAAAATAGGCTTGAGGTTTTTCTGAACCCAGAAATTCTGGAGAGAAGTAAGAGATGTTTTTGCCAAATCCCCAATACTACAGAATCAAGCCTTTCCTCTAACCAATTAGGTAATTAACATTTCATTCTGTAGATTTGTTTCTTCTTCCTTTTTTTTTTTTTTTAAGCAAACAAGATAATTAGCCTTGTCTCTGGGTAATTTTGCTAATATTTTCATAATTAAATAATTACTTCAACCCCTGAATTCAAAACTGTCCTGCTGTCTCTGTGGATACAGTAGGCTGCTAGTTGTTTGAAATAACCCTTGAGATCGGTCAGGTTAAGGACTCAATTTATGACCTTATAAATTAACACAAGGAAACCTACTCCATAATTCAATAGACAATTCTATTTATAATGCTTGATTAATCCCCGCCAGTCACTAACAGAACCCATTTGTGCCCTTTCATTTCAACCTCACCCAGATGCAAGTCTCTGGAGATGAGAAGTGTTAATATGTGAACGCTGATAGAATTTTTTTGGCATTATGGTCAAGTATTAAACAGCTGACAGTCTGGATAAATTAACTCCTGATAGCTCACTAATCAAATGTAAGAAGGAGGTGCCAAGTTGGACAGCAGTGATGAAACCCTTCATGAAAACTTTCTCTGACCTCCAAAATGAACCTGGAGCTGGAGAGAGGTAGAAAAAGGAAAGTACCTAAGTCTGACATTGTCTGCAAATGCTTGCTCTGAGTTTCAGGAAGTCTTGTCAAATGAGACAACCAAGAGAAAGGATCAGAACAGTTTCAGAGTGAGGCTCTGGGAGGCCATCTGGGTGGTTCTATTTCTATGGGGTTGTTAGTACCCCAAGGCTGCCTTCTCTTGGACTTTTATCACAAATCCAAAGTGATGACCAGTTCAAAGCTGTCTTAGGTAAGGTATTACAGAGTGCAGTTATCTGGAAAATTCCAAGTACCCAAGAAAGCTACAGGATGTGGATAGAGTAGTTTTATT
>NW_006921836.1:2195945-2235493 GCF_000298275.1 Orycteropus afer afer
ACAAAAGTAAATGGGATGAAAAAACTGTATTAGCAGGGTTTTTACACACACACACACACACACACATAATGCACAACTGATTCCCAAGTAACAGGTTCTTTTCCAGAAGGAGCAGTGAAAAAACACCTAGAGTCCAGTACCTTTATATCTGGTTACTACAGCTGCGTTGACACTAAGAGGCTCCTGAAAGGTGACAGTGAGTGATGTGCTGCTGGTTACCATGAGACAGACATTGGCAGGCACCTCAGGAGCTCCTGGGACAGAAGGAAAAACACAAGGATCTTAATATAGCAAATCCTTTTCAAACAATGTTCCTGCCTCTTCAAAGGATGCACTGAAACACACACCATGGAAGCATTTGTTTGTAGAGCCTAATAGCTTTCCCTTTTGAGCATTTTCATAACCAGTCTCTATGGCTTTTATTTGTTGCCATCATGGTCTTATTTGGGCATTAGGACATCTTCTGAAGGAGAAATAATACCAGTCAAGCCTTCACCCTTATTCTGGAAACACAATAGGAGTTTGGGCTGGGCTGGGAAAGAGGAGGATCTTACATTGTAAACAGGGATCTTTACATTTCCTAAGGTACTTTCCTGAAAATCATCTCGTTGAAGGCTTTTCACCATTCTATCGGGGTAGAATGGGCAAGTAACACAACCAACTTTTAGGATGAGCAAACTGCAGCCCAAAGAAGCAAATGACTTGTTCAAGAACACAGAGAAGACATGGGGCTAGAATGAAAGCTCCTGGTTTGAATACTTAGTTCTGGGCTTTTGTAGTATGGGATGCTAACTTGCTCTCATGCTGCCTCCTATTACACTGGGTAGTGGTTTCTGAGAAAGAATTCATGGGCGAAGTCATGCTCGCTAACCTCAAGCTTTAAAGGACTCCTGATGGTGTTTTGTAATTTAGAAAATTACAAAAAGAAAATGATATATAGTCTAAAAATGTTTATATTTATTATTAATCTGTGCTAAATGAGGTACAATGGCAAATACATTTAGGAAAACAACTGCTGAGTGTCATTAAAAAATCCATGTATCAGCTTGGCTGAAGAGAGAGGTAATGGTGAGAGAAACCTTCATTAGTGTTGGTGAGGTCATTTGGTTCAGGAGAAAGGTTTGTGCCTAGATTTGGTATATAGTGTACATTACTACTTAACAAAACAAAATTTTACTGCCTTTTGGTCTTTGTCTATATCACAACTAAGATTCCTGTATCAGACAGAGGACAATCATTTCTAAACTAATGAACCGGGCTTTCCCTTGAATTTAAAATTTCAACTGTAATGAATTTTGTTGTTGTTTAAATAAGAGCTCTTAAAATGAGTTTAATCTTTCACAAGTATTTGTGTTTTACATTTTCTTTTTTCTATCAGGAGCTGCACTCTCAGTGTCTTCTAGAGAGAAAACTTTTCTTAAACTAACAGAAGGATTGGTAAGGGGAATGGAAGTATAGACAAAAGCATAATTCATTATTTGATTGACTGTCCTCCTCTGTTGCCTGTATTAATTGAAGTTCAGTTTATAGCCCTATATAAAAATGCAGTAGAGGGCTGAAAACAAATAGCTCAAACTTGAGCTTGAAGCAGAAACTGGACAAATAGGCAAACAAATATTTTTCCATCTCCACATTCCAAAATATAACCACTTAGGACATCAGACCATCCAGGTCATTAGGCAGTAGGGCGTAGCGGATGGAAAGTGCTAGATGAGTGTGACATGGTGGAGGGAGGCCAGAAACACTGAAGCCTCATGTCTGTGGTCAAAGAACCTCTCAGGAGCCAGACAATCAAGCAAGACAAAAGATCCTTTTACAGGCTCTCAGAGCCCTTGCTCTAAATAGGCTGACAGCAGCTATCCATGACCTTGTTTTTTTTTTTTTTTTTTGTTATTATTTGCCCTCGAGTCAGACTCGACTCATAGCAACCCCTCCTTGGGTTTCCGAGGTGGTATCACTACGGAAGTAGATTGCCCAACCTTCCTTCTGAGGAGTGGCTGGTGGGTTTGAACAGTCAGCCTTCTGGTTAGCAGTCAGATACCTTAGGCACTACGCTACCAAAGCTCCTCCATGACCTTGTAGAGTTGCAAAAAAGCTGTGAAAGAAGGCCTGACTGTCTCAAACCAAGGTTCAGTCTGGCTAAATGTAGAAGCCCTCTACTTATACTTACTGGCATGCTCGAAGCCCGTTTTCATGCGTCTGTAGAGCCGGTACCTCCACTCCCAAGCTTTCAGTTGCTTCTCTTTCTCTGTGTTGTCCAGACTAAATCCTTCATTCTCCACCTGGGCAGACAGTTCACTCACCCTCTCTTGGGCTTCCTGCACCAGAGTGTTGAGGTGCATCGCTCGGCTTTCCAGGCTGACAACTAGATAAAGATAAAGAAATGGGGTGAACATCTTTCTTAGGGGGAAATGCTGCATAGCGACCCCTCCTTGGGTTTCTGAGGTGGTATCACTACGGAAGTAGTTTGCCCAACCTTCCTTCTGAGGAATGGCTGGTGGGTTTGAACCGCCAGCTTTCTGGTTAGTAGTCAAATGACTTAGGCACTACACCACCAGAGCTCCCATTAGATTAAGCGGCATATTCATCAAATTAAGATATTCCCATTGCTCTCTTGTCCTCTTGTCATACTCACCCACAAGTAGCTGCTTAACACTGTGAATAAGAACTCTACCATCAAGTACCCAGGAGGACCACTTCTAATTCAGATTGTACACATTTTTTTCTATTACCTTTAGAGGGACAAACACTTGGTAGCAAAAGCTCTTTAAGGCTAGGAAGGCTCTAGAAAAAGTCCATGACACAAGTTGCCTTCTGCCAAAACTGCTCAGTCGTGTTTGTCTGTTTCTGTGGAACCTGATTCACATTTTCTGCTCTGATCACACTCTTCCCAGCTCATAGGCATTTTTGTATGTGTGCCTTAGAGGCATACTTTTGTTATTATTAATCCATTTATTTGGTGCTAACAAGGTGTTCCACCACTGCTAGCACAGTTGAGTTAGTGCATTCTGATGGCTGGGTGACCTGGTTATCATTAGACATTGTTGAGTTCCCTTTGATGTGGTCCTTGGAGATGCCTATCCCCAAGTGGATAGGTTATACTAGCTCCTCTTGCCAAGAGAAGTCACAGAGCTTTTTTTTTTTTTTTTTCCCCTATTTCATCTGATATGTGATAGCCTTTATTCTGTTTACATCATGTTGCTTATACAACCCACCTTATGTGAATGGATAGTCATTAAACCAAAAAACAACACATTGCTGTCGAGTCAATTCCAACTCATAGTGACCCTCCAGGACAGAGAGTAGAACTGGCCTATGGGGTTTCCAAGGCCATAACTATTGAACAAGACTGCCACATTTTTCTCCCACAGAGTGGCTGGTGGGTTCAAACCACCAACTTTTTGGTTAGCAGCTGAGTGCTTAACCACAGCACCACCAGGGCTCCTGAATATTCATTTAAGATGGACTATTCTGTTAGGGGGAGCTCTGGTAGCATAGTGGCTAAGGCACTTGACTGCTAACCAGAAGGCTGGAGATTCAAACCCACCAGCCACTCCTTGGAAGGAAGATAGGGCAGTCTACTTCCATAGTGATACTGCCTCAGAAACCCAAGGAGGGGTCTCTATGAGTCGGGTCTGACTCCATGGCACATAACAACAACAACAACAACAACATTCTGTTAGCGTGAGAGGCTACTTCTTGTGGTCTCCTCAAGTTCCTTACACATGTGAGAGCCTGCCTAGGTGGTCACCTGGCTACCTTGGTAAAGCCACTCCTGGTTGATTAGTACTAAAAGGAGACAACTTCAGCATGAGGATGTGGCAAAGGATCACACACATAACGAGCAAATCCCAATCAAGTTCTGCAGCGCTATTGCCAAAATGTGTTTGATACTCTCTGTAACCAAAACAATATTTCCCCAGGTGGGTAGGTGGGGATCAAACAATTTCATTCTTCTAATTAAGGGGGAACCCACCAGCCACTCCTCGGAAGGAAGATAGGGCAGTCTACTTCCGTAGTGATACTGCCTCGGAAACCCATGGAGGGGTCACTATGAGTTGGGTCCAACTCGACGGCACATAACAACAACAACAACATATTATGAAGATAACTCAAGTGAAAATTTGCTAGGTGTATTTTGAAATGGAAATTAAGTGGTTATACATTCATATTCTCTGTGTTCATAGGCATGTTTGCGTTAATTACAGGAAATGAGAACTAATTTATTATAGCCTCTGCTCACCATCAGTCTAAATTTATTTACAGATGAGGTCAATGAAAAATTAGTTGAGCCTTTTTTTCTTTTTTCTTTCTTCTTTCTTTTGAAAGTTGCTGTTTAGAACACTCAGGACTGTGTTTTGCTGCAGATTTGTCATGGTTAATGAATGTTGCTGTAGCAGTCAATCATGTACTCTAAATACTGTCACACTGTTTTTTTTTTTTTTTTTTTAAAGCCTCAGTCATGAGCCATGACAGAAAAATAAACAAATAAATATAAAGCTAAAAAACTCTTTCACTGAGCAGCTACCCTAGGCCGAATCCCCTCGGGAAGGCTAAAGGAGTCCAGAATAAATGATAATATAAGTGCTGTGGATGCAGGGAAGCAATGATGGTGTATGAACACAGAGATTCTGCAGAAAAAAAATACACACACACACGTGGGCGCACACTCCAGTGGAAAAATTGGCAATATTAGTAGCCTGAAGGTGCAATTTCCTGGAGCAGTGAGATTGACAAGTCAGTACTAAATGCTGTTAATTTAACTAACTTCAGATTAATGGTAGAGTCTGCTATGACTGAAGCCCTCAAACACAGTCTCATTATAGCCTTGCTGGGAAGGTCCTAAATATAGGCATTGACAGCTTAAAACAAATTCGCATACATTTGTGTATTTTTAGACATAGGTTAGGCGTCAGAGTTTGTGTCACAGTTTTCAGGTTGATTAATTGACCCAGTAACTGCACCCTCTACCCACTGCCCCCCTCCCTCTTCCACTCCAAATTATAGAGAAAATAGGGGAATTGTCCTCACTAAGTCATTCAGTGAGCTTTTTATTGTAAGCCTGATGTTTGAATTGCATGCATGCGTCAACACTTGGGTGATAGACACATGATTTATAAAAATAAATTTTTCTAATTCTATGAAATCCCCCCTATTAATTTTTATATCCACAACAGTTATTACTGGTGTGAATTCCAGGTGGCATTTCAGATGCACAGCTTCTCTTTAGCTATGCTTGGTTCCCCCTGAAAATTTTTCCTACGTTCTCTAGCACAACACATTTTTTTTCTGCACTCGTCTTTCCTTTTTTCCTAGGCTTTAGAGTTGATGCTGTTTGAGTTGTAGTGCTAAGGGCATTACACATCGTCAAGATAAAATATTTTATGTCTTCATAGACTAATAAGGAAGACTCAGAATTTTATAGCTGGGTGGGGCTTCCAAGATCACCTAGAACTCTGTGCTTCTTAAATTAAAGTACCTAAACTCCAAGGCAATGCAGGGGCGGCAGTGCAGCCCGCACCCCTGTAGCCCGAGTTCAAATATGCATGCCCTTATCTTCCTATAACCCAAACCAAACTCACTGCCAGCAAGTCGGATTCGACTCATAGCGACCCCTCCCTGGGTTTCTGAGGCAGTATCACTACAATTGCCCAATCTTCCTTCCTATAGAATCGCAGACTTTAGTGAAAGCTCATTATTTAGAAATCAAAACGAACACTTCTATTATGGAGGAGAGTGGAAAATTTTCCCAAAAGATGAAGATTAAAAACAGAGATTTTACAGAAATCTTTTTCTTTTTCTTTTTTTTTTTTGTTTTTCAGGACAGGTCCCCAGGGGCCCCAGAGGGGTACTATTCACTTGCCTCTGTTGTTAAAGACAGTTTCATGGGCAAGTTGAGACGCATTGACTGAGCCAGTGGGCTCCAACCATTTTACCATACATACCTTTTATTATTGCTTTTTTATCTATAGATTTTTTTAAATTGCTTAATAAAACATACTCTTTTCAAGGATTTTTTAAAAAATGGAAGTAGCTGACATAAAATCAATTTTCTCTCTAATGTTAATGACCTATAAAATTGCCAATAGAGGCATCTTTTCAGTATGAAGTAGTCAACATACCAAACTGGATTAATATATTTTAAGCAAACGCAAATAAATACAATAATTATATTAGACTGTATAATTGTATCTTGAGTAATGGGGAGATGTTGTTGTTGTTGTTGTTATGTGCCGACGAGTCAAACCCGACTCATAGCGACCCCTCCTTGGGTTTCCGAGGCAGTATCACTACGGAAGTAGGATTGCCCAACCTTCCTTCCAAGGAGTGGCTGGTGGGTTTGAACCGCCAGCCATCTGGTTAGCAGGCAAGTGTCTTAGCCACTATGCTACCAGAGCTCCCAATGGAAAAACAGAGTAGGCTTTTTGAAACCTTGGAAATTGTTCTGGGAGACCCATTTCTATCTTTGTGAACCCAGAATGGGAACCATTTTAGTCCCTTCCTGGTGAAGATGAAGAAACCATGATGCTTGGATAAATGGGATGATTTATCTAAGATTTTCTTAACAACCTTACAAACTCAGTGAACTTCCTCTAAATGAAATGGAATACAAATCAACATCTCTATATATTGTAATTTTATCATTGCTATCTTTGTGACAGGGAATTGGTGAACTTGTTTTGGCTAGTTGGTTGGTTATAGGAGAGAAGAACTAGAATTGGTTGGCTATATGAGGGAAAAAACAGAATTCTCCAGATGTTTATGGGTTTGATGACTTAGAGATGAGAGGGCTAGAATAATAGCTAGCCAGAATTTTCTTAACACTTTGAACCTCCTGATTTATTGGAGGAAGGTTATATCTATTTTATGATTGATTTTCCTACCTGCCCTCTTCTTTTTTCTTGAGTCCCTTCCCTTCAATTTCCATCCACTGAGTATTTTCCTCTTGAGTCCAGCACTCCTGTCTGCAAGGCTCAATCTCCTCTCTCTTATTCCCATAAGTCCCTTCTCCAGCCAAGCAACCGTTCATCCAAGCAGCCATAGCCTGCACAATAGAGGGTCTGTGGTGCATGGTGAGCAGACTGCAGGGGGCAAGACAACTCTGCAGCTCCTGAAACAGGCTCCATGCTATTGTGGTGTTGAATTATCAACAGCATTTCTACCACCCAGTGCTTCTGAGTGGATATTTGTTTTAAGACCTGCCCAGCTAATTAACTACTGGGTCGAGATGGAGGTGAGGGGGAAACTTGGAGTTCAAAGAATACAATTACAGTTACTGTTTAAATTCTGTGATAAATATCAAGGGCTGAGTGGATTTTCTTCATCATCAGAATCTAACCTACAGATAGCCAACTATTTGCTAGTCATTAATTTCCCCTAGTGGTGAATTTGAGCCTGGATCATAATTGCTTAAAGCTTAAAAATATACTGAAAGTAAAATGCAAACTAATTTTAATTTTCAATTGAGTCTTTTAGGGAATAATTCATTTGGTTTGCTTGACAAAATGGATACATCTGACCATTGAAATAACCTTTATTTTATTGACCATTAGCAATAACTTTTGCATTGTTTTTAGCATTTTCTTCTTTCTACTGATGAGAAAAATTAGGCACCAAGGCAATCACTTAGTGTTAAAAGATTCCTTATAACCATTCTTAGATGCTTCTTCCTGTGGAACTTTTGGCCTTGTATGATTTCTTTGATTTGGGGGAATCACTGCTCACAAAGACAACCTAGTCCACTTTCACACAACTCTGAATTTTAAAAAGGCTTCTTAACCTGAGTTGAAATCTTTTCTCCTCTTATTTCCAAGATGGAGGCAATGTGGTAAGGGGATCTTGGGGTCATATAGATCAAGCATAGTCACCTATGAATGCTGACCTTAACCTGTTATAAATGCTGCCATCTCGAGCCCAAATGCCTCATCCGTAAACTGGGTATAATAGTGCTTGAGTGATAATCTTTACATAGAAGGCTCTCAATTAGTAGATATTTGTATCATTGTTATTCTATACATTAGTCTTTGATATATTTTTAAGAGTCACATAAAAATACTTGTTGTATAAAGTAACACTTAAGTTCTTCCATAGAAAAAAACAAAACAAAACAAAAAACCTCTTGCCCCAGGTACAAATTTCCTATTCCAGCTACTATTCAAAAATATAATATATACTAGTATATATTAGTAGGGGAGCTATGGTGGTACAGTGGTTAAAGCATTTGGGCTGCTAACCAAAAGGTTGGAGATTCAAACCTACCAGCCAATCCATAGGAGAAAGATGAGGCAGTCTCTTCTATAAAGATTTACAGCCTTGGAAACTCTATGGAGCAATTCTACTCTGTCCTATAGAGTCACTATGAGTTGGAATCAACTTGTTGGCAGTGGGTTTTGTTTTGTTTTAATAAGTGGAATCAATTTCAATCCTATCTGTTATTTCAAAGGAAAGAACAAAGTCACTGAGGTATAAATCTTGAATTGTAATCTTCTGGGTAGCCAGAATAGCAGCTAATAAAATTTATCTTTGTTGATCATAAGTGATAACCTTCTAAAAACTTACAACTGAATTGTTTAAGGTGGAAACACCAAAAGAAAAAATATAGAAGTACTCTAATAATTAAATGTTTTTAATAAAACTGCAACAACAAAAAATGAACTCCACATATGAGAGAAAGTTAACCATAAGTTTCAACTTGCCTATCTTGCTAAGGTTCAGGACCCAAAATTCACTTTGGCTTCACATAGGTCTCAAGCTATTGTCTTATTTCAGGCTTTCCCAAGGACTTTGAGAGTATAGTTCCAAAAACATTTTGGAGATTTGGAGATTAAGCATCTCATTTTAATTAGAGTGGAACTTCCTTTTCCTAGAACTCAGTACACTCTGACATGGTGTTCTTCCCTGCTAGGCTCCAGCAAAATATGGACTCACAAAGTCCATATTATGTAAATTAGGTTGTAACTGGCATTTCTTTAAGAAGCTGAAAAGACAGTGAGTGACACAGAAATGACTCCTGCCCAGGTCTGACCAACCTCAGAGGGGAAAATGAACATCTTCTCGAAACAAACACAAAAAACACTTAAGCAAATTATATAGAAAACCCAAAACAGATTATCCAATCATGGCATGGGAGGGGGGGTGAAAGTATGAAACAAGATAAACGTTTTTTCTGCCAATATATTCAGTGCTGTCCAAAAGAAATACAATCGAGCCATGTAAACATAAAGTTCTTAGCAGCCACATCAAAAAAGTAAAAAGATATAGGTGAAATTAATTTTATTAATATATTTTAGTAAACAATATATCTAAAATATTACCATTTCAACATGCAATCAATGTACATATTAATGAGATATTTTATAGTGTAGTGCCTAAGGCACTTGACTACTAACCAGAAGGCTGGCAGTTCAAACCCACCAGCCACTCCTCGGAGGGAAGATGGGGCAATCTACTTTTGTAGTGATACTGCCTCGGAAACAACTCGACGGCACATTAACAACAATAAATATTTCATACTAAAGCCTTGAAAATTAGTGTGAATGTTACATCTGTGGCACATCACAGTTTGGACTAGCCATACTTGAAGTGCTCAATAATTACATGTGGCTAGTGGTTCCTGGTAGCATAGTGCCTAAGGCACTTGACTGCTAACCAGAAGGCTGGCGGTTCAAACCCACCAGCCACTCCTCGGAAGGAAGGTTGGGCAATCCTACTTCCGTAGTGATACTGCCTCAGAAACCTAAGGAGGGGTCGCTATGAGTCGGGGTCGACTCAACGGCATTTAACAACAACAGTGGTTCCTGTATTGGACAGTACAGTTTCAGAATATAAAATTCTACAAATTGTAAAAAGTCCTTGTATTGAGCATTGCTTTGCAACATAAACTATTCAACACATAGATAAAATGCTTTAATTATTTGCCAGAAACCCTTGGTTTGTTTTACTTTGGTTTTGAGAATTATATATATTAGCTACTTTTTTTTTTTTTTTTTACCATTTACTAGTGCTAGGTCACATGAAAATTATTTTAAAAGGATTATTCCCTTTAATTCTCAACAATCCTAGATAGGTAGTGTGGTAGCCAGCTTCTAAGAGAGTTCCCAGTGATTCCTGTCACCTAGTATTGACACCTGGTGCAGACCTCTCCTGTACTGAATCATGGTGGGTCTGTGGAATCAACAGAATTCAGCAGAAATGATAGTATGTCACATCTAAGATTGGGTTACAAAAAGATACTGTAGCTTCCATCTTGCCTGGTCTCTCTCTCTCTTTCATATCACTTGCTCTGGCGGAAACCAACTGTTAAGTGGTAAAGTAACTCTATGGAGAGGCCTGCATGGTAAGGAAAAGAGAAGTCTCTTGCCAATAGCCACTTGAGTATGGTTGGAAGTACATGCTCCATTTCCATCAAGCCTAGCAATCTCAGGGAGAGCCTGAGCAAGAACTACCCTGGGAAAGTTGTCCCTAGATTCTGGACCCTTGGAAACTGTGGGAGATATTTGTTGTCTTCAACTACTAAGTTTTTTGGGGCAATTTGATACACAATAATGCATAATTAATCCAAGTAGTTACAATTATTATCTACATTTTACAAACAAAGAAATTGAGTGAGGGCCAGAGAGCTTAAGGCACTTGTTAATAGCTAGTAAGTGACAGAGGCGAGATTTGGAACCAGAATGGACTCCAGAAACTTGATTCTTAGCTGCATTAAAAAAAAAAAAAAAAGAAAAAGCCCACTGTTCTGGTTACCTGGTACCACTCCAATAAAATATACCACAAATGGGATGGCTTGAAGGAACAGGAGTTTATTCTCTCAGTTTGGAGGCTTTAAGTCCAAGTTCAAAGTACCAGGCTCTAGGGGCTGTGTGAAAGCCTTTGATCTTGGGCTTCAGCTCTGCCTCTTGTTCCCGGCCCACTGAAGCTAGAGGCATCTCTTCACTCAGGCAGCTACTGGCTGCTGAGGCTAACGAGCCCAAAGTTGACAAATAAAATGTCACAGTCCCGATGCTACCAAACCACATGGCAGGCCATTAATTCAAGCCCCACTGTAAGTCCCAAGGTTGGCAGAACATGGCAGGCTGCTGAACAATGGCATGGTACATGCTGGGTCCAAGCATGCCATAAGCTCGAGACTATCCCCAAGGCTTCTCCTTATATACAGGAAGCAGACCACATCCCTAGGGAAGCTACTCAGCTGCTTGCAGTAGATTCCACTATGGAGCTGATCACTAGTCTCATCATGGGGAATACCACATCCAGCTGCCCAGCCACTCAACCAGGCCTAGCCAAGTTGACACACAAACTTAACTACTACACCCAGTATTTTCTATTTATTTATTTACTTATTTTTTGGTTTTGGTTGTCTGTGTGAAAACACATCCAAAGTACTGATAACAAATGGTTACATTGGAGAAATTGAGGGTGAAGAAGCTAGATTATGCATGTGTGTGCATGCACATGTGTGTGTGCATTTGTGTTGAGTAGGCTCTCAAAGGTAGTTTTAGCTTTATCTGTAATGTGCTATTTTTGACAGGGAGAATGTATTCTATGTTGCATGCATATCTAAAAATTAAAAACAAAAGAATGAAAAGATAACATTTGACGAGGAGGTGATTGGAACTTAGGCTGTGGCTACCTTAAGTTTAAATAATCATTTGGAAACATAGAAAAGAAAAAAAGACCAATTCACTTGATATTTAGTAAAATCATCCCCTTCAAAACAGAAGAAGTAGCTGTGGAATTCACTCAGTGGATTAAATATTTATCAATTGCCTACAATTTGCTGGGGATATCCAATGATGAATGAAAAAGGTCCTGCTCTTACAGAATTTACATTCTAATACAGGGGATATGGAAAATAAGCAACTAAAAACAGAGAAAATATCATACAGTGATAAGTGCTATGCAGAAAACTAAAATAGAGGAATGTGATTAGAAAGTGACATTGAACCTTGGGCTTGGGGCAAACCTATCTTGAGGATATGACATTTAAATTGAGACATAAATGTTAAAAGGAGTTGGCCGTTAACTGGTCAAAATTAAAAACATTCAAGCATTTCAACCAGAGGGAACAGCTAGTACAAAGGCCCTATGGTAAGAATAGCTTGGCCTGTGCAAGGAATGGAATGGAAGCTGGTGTGGCTGGAGCATCATGGGTAAGAGGCATGCAGTATAAGATCAGGTTTGATGGACAGGCTTGTAAGTCAGAGGGAAGGTTTCGATACCTCTTTCAATGAAGCAGTTAAAGATATTTGAGGACTCATTCTAGGGACCTGTCAAAAGCTTGTTCTTTAATATTTAATGGTCTCAAATCTTTGTCCTTTGAGGTGGATTTGGCTTCAGGAAACCTCTAAATCATTTGAGGCCGAATCTGCAGAATATAGAGGGAGAGGACGCTGAGCAGTGCTGTTGTGGAGCAAAACTCAGGTCTGACTCTAAGCAACGAGTCAGATTTTCTCATAAACTGGCTCGGAGGACAATTCCAAAAGTGTTTAGAGAAATGGCAGCACTGTTGGGGTGAGTGTGGGGCCTCCCATGAGGACCATGTTAAAGGATAACACTCATTTGGATTGTGGACTTTCTGGTGTGTTTGTTTACATAAAGCCAGCCTCATTAGTTTATAGTCACACCTCTTAGACTTGGCCTGAACCAGCCACGCACCAACAAGTCTCTCTGAGAACCCCCTGACAACTACAGAAAGTAGTGGGCATCCTGACTGGTTTGCTGAAATCCGTAACACTTGTGTCTGCACCACACTCAGATGACCACAACTCTGCAATTGTGTTTTATAAAGTAACTGAACCCAACTAATTCTGGGTGACTTTTCCTAGTCCACAGGCATCATTTGAGAAACAGTGAAAGTAATGCAGAGGGAGGAGCGAGGATACGGAAAGAAGGGACAATACAGCTAAGGGAACGGACAGAAAGCCTAAAGATTAGGAATATTCCACCATTCTCACGGGTCCATGTTGTTAAACAGTGCATCTACAACCAAATTCCACAAGAGTGCCTAGAAAACCAGTCCACTGGCCAAAGTAACAACAACAACCATACCCAAAGTATAAATCACAAAGACTTAAAAGGTTTTTCTCATACATCGCGCGCGCGCGCGTGTGTGTGTGTGTGTGTGTATGCTAAAACTCAATACTTGGAATTCTCAGCAGCGTAAGATCAGGCTATTTAGAGGACTAAAATTTCAACGGAAATTTTCCAAGTACCTATTATCTGCCAAATACTGGGGTCAAAGGGATGAGACAAATCCATGAGCGTGTTCAGATTCCCACCTGGTCACACTGTCCTTGAGTTGTATCCAACTCATAACGAGTTCTCCCCTGTCCTACTGGACAGTCTAGCACCATTGATAGGGTTTCTAAGCCTGTAATCTTTATAGAAGCAGACTGCCACATTGCTCTCCTGTGGAGTGCCTGGTGGATTCAAACTGCAGACTTTTCAATTATCAACCAAGTGCTTAATCATTGTACCACCAGGGTTCTTTTCACACATGGTAGTTACCCAGAAAGAGTTAGTTTCTTCATTGACTACTGTTTACAGGTCCTTAATGATGTCAAATCAATGGTGGCCTCAGAAGGCCAAGATCTTCACTGATGATTCAGCAAATCCCTCATGGAAATTGTCCACCTAGGATTTGAGGGTGGGGGCAGGGCATGAGTTAGAATAAGGAAGGGATTTATGAGTGGGGGATTTTAAAAATTATTTATTTATTTGTTATTGTTGTTGAGAATATATGCACAACAGAACACATACCAACTCAACAGTTTCTACACAAACAATTCAGTGAACTGATTATACTCTTCAAATTGTTTCAATCATTTTTACCCTCCATTTTTGAGTTGTTCCTTCCTCATTAACATAAAACTGCTTCCTTTAAGTCCCATACCTAATCATTCAAATTGTTGTTTCCAATTTCATGCCATATAGATAGATCTTAAAGGAGCACAGTGCTCAAGGCATTCTTGACTAGTTAATCTAAACTACTGTTTGTTTTGAAAAAGACTTCAGGGGATATTTTTTGTGTGTGCGATTTGGGTGAAAGTTTACAGAGCAAATTCACTTTCCATACAGCAGTTCACATACACTTTGTCTCATGACATTGACCATAATTTACCACAATGCAACAGCTCCCCTCCCACTTTCTCTCGACAGTTACCTCTTCCCTGTGTCCATCCCTCTATGCACTCCTGCCCCCTGAGCTATCTCCCTGTGCACAAACAGCCCTTCTTTCTCCCATGATTGTTCTCTCCAAGGAGTGTATCTACCTCAGGTAAATGTTCAACTCATATGTCTGTCTTTTGTTTGGCTGGAAGCCACAGGTGTGGGTTCAATTCCAGACCTGAAGGGCAGCCAGGGGCCATAGACTCAGTGATTCCACCAGGCTCTATCAGACCAGCAAACCTGGTCCTCCCCCTTTTTTTTCTCCAAATGACTTTGAGTTTTGTTCCACATTGTTTTCCCTCTCTATGCAGGATCTCCTACTTAGATCCCCCTCCAAGTGGTTAACAGTGGTAGCTGGGCACCATCCAGTTCTTCTGGTCTCATAGTCATATAGGCTGCAGATCGCATGGTGCACCAGTCTCTAAGACTAATTGTTTCCATGAATTTTTGGTGTTCTTCATTCTTCTTTGCTCTGGATGAGGAGAGACCCATCATTGTATCTAGATGGCTGCTTGCAAGCTTTTAAGATCACAGAGGATATTTTTAATGTAAGGTTGAAAGATTATCTCTGGGCAATAATTTCAGGTGTTTATCTAGCATCCATGGCTCCAGAAATTCTAGATTCCATGAGAATTTGAAATTCTGTTCTGCTTTTTCCCCCTTTTGATCAGGATTCTTCTATAGCATCTTTGATCAAAATGTTTAGTAATGGTGGCTGGGCACCATCCAGTTTCTGGACTCATGATAAAGGGGGCAGTTGTTCATGGAGGTGGTTAGCCACACATGGTTCTTCCTTCTCCTATTCCTGACTCTACTTCTTTCTTTGTTGCTCTAGGCAAATAGAGACCAATTGTTATATCTTGGATGACTACTTGCTAGCTTTTTGACTGGGGGTTTTATATGTGTCTTTCACAGATTGCAGTTGGTCAACTGAGCATAAGTCATGGCAATTGGGATGCAGATGGTATGAAACAATCAGGAGCATAGCTCTCAGGTATCTCAAGGTGCCTTTAAACATCAGCTTTCACAGTTTTATTCCTTTCAGATTCTATGCTTTTTCCTGATTTCACGATACCAGTCTGAGTGAAGTACTTGGGTTCACTTCAGCAGTGTCTGATGTTTTCTTTCATAAAACTCCAAAAAAGAAAAAAAAACACCAAACTCACTGCTGTCAAGTCGATTCTGACTCATAGTGACCCCTCCTTGGTTTCTGAGGTGGATCTCTAAGAAAGTAAATTGCCCAGTCTTCCTTCCGAGGAGTGGCTGGTGGGTTTGAACCATCAGCCTTCTGGTTAAGCAGTCAAATGCCTTAGGCAAATCAGTGAAAAAAGATAGTAGTTATACCCAATGAATAGGCTGGAATTCTGCATATATTCAACCAAAGAGTAATGTGCAAGGTTGGGTGGCCACTTCTGGGACTTTTCCTATGAATAAGGAAAGGTACATGGTTCAGTTTCAAGCCATGGTTTTAAAGAATGCCTCCATACAGTTTTGTGATTGTGGGGTTAAATACTATGGCTTAGGAGTTATGTCCGTAAACTCATCTGTGTCTTTGTAATTCCTATTATGAAATTGGAATAATTAAGATGTCTTTGGGGACTTTCTTCTGAGTTTCGTTGGTGTCCTTGGTTGGTATTGTGGAAAGAGTATTGGACTAGCTTTCAGAAGAAAATAAACAGGGGAAGAAAAGAAAGAAAACTAACCTTATTAAAAACCCTATGCTCTTATTTCAAAATACTTGACTATCTTTAGAGGAGGGTCAGGAAAGGAAGAAACTGAGTACACACTATGTACCAATCAAGGTGCTAAAGATTTTTCAAAAATACTAAAGCATTTACTACAGAATACTTGGGTTCGAATTATGGCTCCCACGTATTAGCTTTGTACCTTTGAATGAACGATTTGGCTCTTCTTATTCCACTTGTCTCATTGGTAACGATGAAGGAGACAACTCCGCCCTCACTAGCCAATTGTGAGCATTAAATGAGATGATGCAGGCTAAAGCTTTTGTACTGTGTAAAAGCTCTCTAAGAACTTAAGTCACCATAATTATTTTTCTTCTCTTACATCCTGCTCTGTGACTTCTGGGGAACAGTTGAGGCAGGTGTTTGCTAAACACTGGCAGGGTGTGGTTTTTCTCATGGATTGACTCCCACTCACGCACAGAAGCAATTCTATTTCTTTTGTACTAGATGTGTAAAGTGAATTTTAAATCCCTGAAAACAGATTGTGTTCTTCTAGTCTGCCTCTCTCCAAAAGGAATGGCACCTTAGTGCATAGAACAAAACAAATAAATAACCATAGGATTTTAGCCAATGGTGCCAAAGGAAAGATGCATGGGCCCAGTAGCCACAGTCCTTTACATTGGTTATTTGAGAAGGCAGGACATTCGTACAGAAGAAGCCTGTTGACTGGCATCCCACAGACTTGAATCCCTGACACCTCCATTCATTTGCTAGATGTATGATCTTCAATAAATCATTTAACTTCTCAGAGCCACAAATTTCACACCTTCAAAATTAAAAACTTCTTTCTGTAGGGTTAGTGTGAAGAATAGAGATTGTGTATGTAGATAGTTCATAGGTGCCCAATTACTATTCCTTTGGATTTTCTGCACAAGTATGAGTTTCTAGATGGGGAGCTATCTCTTTGACTTCTTGGGTGGCTAAGGTGATTTAGATATGGTATTGCCCAGAGGCGGAACCCTGGATTTATTTCTCACTGCCTCTACAACTTTGTGATGATAACTTGGTTATCATCCCAGGGGGGACAAGGAAAATCAAGGACCTCTTAAACAAATTTGCGTTTGGGTTAATTAGATATTTAAGATGTCAGTTCTTTTATGGAAGTTTAAATGTGCACAAAGGGGCTTTGGGGGGCTGCAGGTCTCACTGTTTTCATGGAAAATGCATAGTTCTTTGTAGGGTCCTAGGTAAGTGGGACTAATGTTTCATCCAGTCACTGCAGGATGGCCGTGGCAACATCTGGATGAATGGTCTCCTTGTTCTTATAGAATGGGGCTCAGTCTGCATTCTCCATGCTCAGACCCAGTGATTCTTTCTCTACCCCTCTTTCATTGGATCTTTGGAACAGACATTATTGCAGAATAAATCTGAAGGCAGTAAAGACGTCTGTTTGATTTCTGTCCATTCTTATTAGTCTATTCTTTCAAATCCATCGATTCCATTAAAAAAGGAGGAACACTTTGACTATGGAACTTTTGGAGAACCCAGACCCTACTGAATATCTTCATTCTCTTTGACATGGATGTGGTGAAGTCAGCATTTTTAAAATAAAGAGTTTTCTGATACAAGGATCAGCCTCTCTACCTAGTTTAAGAAGAATCTTTGGTTGGTGATGGTTTTTGAAATTGAGGATCAGAGATGTGACCTCTAATTACATATTTGCTTGCTTCTCTTTCAGCCTTCTGAGTCTCACCACTTGGAGGTAAGTGAATAAGCATTAGTGAAACTAACAGTTTGATGAGTTTTCTTTTTTTCTTTTAGGAAACATAAAAACTGTGGCTCACAGCCATTTGTGGTCATTGGGTAAGAGAGTTTGCACCAAGAGGAATGTTAGTACCTACCTCATGGTGAGGATTAAAGGAGTCGATGCCTGGGAAGTTCTCAGAAGAGTGCCTGCCACAGGGTAAGTGCTGTATGATATTATCCCAGCCACTCTAGGGGGAGGGATGCAAGGACTGTGAAATATTTGCATTGACCAAGTACTACCAGGGTCCCTGGGTGGTACAAATGGTCAAAGGCTCAGCTACTAACCAAAAGGTTGGCAGTTTGAATCCACTGAGAGATGCTTTGAAAGAAAGGCCTGGCAATTTCCTTCTGAAAGGTCATAGTCATTGAAAACCCTATGAAGTCAGTTCTACTCTGAAACATGTGGAGCTGCCATGAGTCAGAATTGACTTCACAGTAACTGGTTTGGTTTATGGGTAGCAAGTACTATCAGCTCTATTTAAAAATAAAGCAGAAAGAAGCCAGTTACAAAAGACCATATATTATATGATTCTTTTTATATGAAATGTGCAAAGTAGACAAATCTATAGAGACATAAAGTAGATTAGTGGTTGCCCAAGGTCGGGAGGGATGGGAGGTTGGGAGGTGATAGCTAAAGGGTATGGGGTTTCTTTTTGGGGTGATGAAAATGTTCTAAAATTGATTGTGGTAATGGTTGTACATTTCTGAGAATATAATACAAACCATTAAATTGTACATTTTGAATGAATAAATTGAATGGCATGTGAATGATATCTTAATAATGTCCTTACCATGTATATATATACATATATCTCCAATCTCCAGAGTTCTACCATTGCTTCAGCACTGGCACTGCCACTACAAGCAACCAGCACCTTCCTCCTGAAACACTAAAATTGTTTTCTAGAAGATCTTTCTTTCCTTCTTTTTTTAGTAAGTGCCTTCTGTCTACCAGCTTATTTATCAGCATTGGCTGATGTCCTTTAAAAATTTTTTTTTTATTGTGTTTAAGTGAAAGTTTACAGAGCAAATTAGTTTCCCTTTGGATAATTTGTACAGAAAGTGTTCCATGACATTGGTTGCATGCCCCACAATGTGTCAGCATTCTCCCCATTTCCACCCTGGGTTCCCTATTTCCTTTTGACTGAATTTTCTACCCCTTTCTGCCCTCTTATCTTTGCTTTTGGGTAAATGTTGTCCACTTGATCTCGTATAATTGATTGTTCTAAGGAATTCTTTTATCTTGGGAGCTACTGTTTATTGTATGAGTCTATCTATTATCTGGCTGAAAGGTGGTCTCCAAGAATGGGTTCAGTTCTAGGTCACAAGGGTGTCTTAGGGGCATAGTCTCAGGGTTTCCTCCACTCTCTGTCACACCAGTAAGTCTGGTCTTTTTTGTGAATTTGATTTTTTTTTCCTTCTACATTTTTCTCCCCCCTCTGTGGGTCTTTCTTAACCACTCAGTTGTTAACTAAAAGACTAGAAGTTCAAGTCTGCCCAGAGATGCCTCAGAAGAAAGACTTGGCAATCTACTTCCAAAAAACCAACCCCTGAAAACCCTGTGGAGCACAGGTCTACTCTGACACACCTGGGGTAACCGCCATGATTCGGAGTCAACGTGATGGCAACTGATTGAGCAGATCTTCTTAATTTCACAATTGCCTTGCCACTGTCTATTTGCCATAGAGTGCTGTTGTGAACTTTCAAAATGTAAAGCAGAATATGTCATTCACTGCCTTACCTCCTCCACTGTGTCCCCATTACACTAAGACTAAAAATTAAGTCTTTCTCTATGATATGCAAGGCCCTGTTTGACTGGTCTCCAGTGACTTCTCTCTTGGCTATTACTCTCCCCTTTGCTCACTTTTCTTGAGTCACACTGGGCTTCTTGTTCCTGAAATAAGCCAAGCTCATTCCTGTGTGCCTCAACACTTTTCTACTTGCTGTTCACTTTGCCCAAAATGTTACCCCCTCATCTCCTCATGGCTTACTCCTTTATATCTTTTAGGACTCAGCTTAAACATCACTGCATTGGAAGGGCTTTGCTTGTCTATCTTATTTAAAATTATCCCCTCCCCATTAATCTCTAACCACTCATCCATTTTACATTATCCAAAGCAATTATTACTATTTGAGTTTATATATTAATTCATCTATTTTACTTGTTTTTTTTTTTGGATTCTCCTCCACTAGTATGTAAGCTCTATAAGACTAGGGATTTTGTCTTGCTTAATACTGCATTCCTACGACCTAGAGCAGTGCTTGACACACAGTGTCTATCAAACAAAGAAATGAATGAATGAATGAATATGGTCTCATGTAGGCTGCAGACACAAAGACAGGAACATACATACTTCATGCACGTTTATTCTTTCCCTAGGTATACTTGCTATTCTATATCCGATGGACTATCATTCAATATTTTAAAATTCAGAGAAAATTCTTAGGGCAAAGGACAGTGTCCCCTGGAAGCTTCTTTTAATATCAATCAGTGTATTTTATTTAGAATGAAAATCAATGCTCATCCTGATAAACAGTATTTTTTAAAATTTGCATAAGAGTCCTTAAAACTAAGCCAATGCTTAGTCAAATGATCCTGCTGTGAAGATCAACAATGGTTATTTTAGTGGCAGAAAGCTATTGTCTAGTTTTACTAGTATGCATCTTTATTCTCAGGTTTACTTACAGTGTGGACTTTCTCGGGCCCCTGTCCTCAGAAGAATCCTAGCAATGGGCACATTGTTGGTCATGATGGCAATATCCAAGGGTGTCAACCCCTCACTGTTTGGAGTGTTGAGATCAAGTTCTTCTGGTGTGTACTGATACAGAAGGATCTGTACAGCATCCATGTCCTGTTGTTCAACTGCCTCAAACATGGCTTCATTCCCCTGGAAGTTCTGGAGGAGAAGGACAATACCAGGTTAGCAAAGTTTTATAAAGCAGTATGCCTTTGCATCTTAGATGTTTTGAATTTTAGAGACTGCTTCAGTGATTGCATTCCCACTTATAAGTGACACAGCTACAATATATCCCAGAGTCTCCAAAGTTAACTCCATGTTGGACCTTCTCTCCATAAAGTCTAATGGGCACTGAATAGATCTGTACATTTAGATGCACTTAAACCATAGAGGAGAGCATAGCTAGTCTATAAATAAGAGAAAAATACCAGTTTTTCCCAAACCTATGTTCTGTGGAATTGTGTTCTATAGGTAATTAATAGGTTTTTTTATATATATAAACTCATTTCCATCAAGTAGATTTCAACCCATAGCAACCTCCTTTGGGTTTCCGAAGTGGTAAATCTTTATGGAAGTACAGTGCTCAGTCTTCCTTCTGTGGAGTGGCCAGTGGGTTTGAACCACCAACCTTCTGGTTAACAGTCAAATACCTTAGGCACTACACTACCAGAACTCCTTTTTTTTTTTTTTTTTAATTTTTTTATGGACACCAATTACACTCAAAGTATTCCAGAATGTAGAAAAGGAGGGAATACTCCCAAACTCACTTTTTAAAGTGAATATAACTGTATCCCAAAGCCAGGCAAAGACACCACTAAAAAGGAAAATTATACACCAATATCCCCCAGGGACAGAGACACAAATATTCTCAACAAAATTCTAGTCAATAGGCTGCAACAATATATCAAAAAATAATTAAAAAAACCATCATGACCAAGTGGGATTCACACCAGGTATGCAAGGATAGTTCCACGTTAGTAATTCACCACATAAATAAACCAAATGAAATGAACCACATGATCATATCAATCTGTGCAAAAAAGGCATTTGACAAAACCTAACACTCATTCCTGATAAAAATAGGGAACAAAATAAGAATAGAAAGAGAATTCCTCAACATAATTAAGGGCATATATACAAAACCAAAGGAGCTCTGGTAGCATAGTGCCTAAGGCACTTGACTGCTCACCAGAAGGCTGGCGGTTCAAACCCACCAGCCACTCCTCGGAAGGAAGGTTGGGCAATCCTACTTCCGTAGTGATACTGCCTCGGAAACCCAAGGAGGGGTCGCTATGAGTCGGGGCCGACTCGACGGCAAACAACAACAACATACAAAACCAATGGCCAACATTATTCTCAATGGGGAGAGACTGAAAACATTGCCTTTATGAATGTGTACCCGAAAGGATGCCCTTTATCCCCCCTTGCTAGAGCAATAAGTCAAGAAAGGGAAATAAAAGGCATCCAAATTGGCAAAGAAGAAGAATAATATCTCTATTTGCAGATGATATTATCTTGTACACAGAAAATTCCAAAGACTCAGTAAGAAAATTACTGGAAATAATTGATAGTTTTAGCAAAGTGGCTAGGTACAAGATCAATATATAAAACACAGTTGGATTCATTCACACTAACAAAGAGAACTGTGACATTTATTATTTAGGAATCAATCTAACCAGAGTCACAAAGACCTATACCAAGAAAACGACAAAACACTATTACAAGAAACTAAACAAGATTTACATAAATGGATGAACATACCATGTCATGGATACCATGACTAAACATCATGAAAATATCAATACTACTCAAAGTGATCTATATATATAATGCAATCCTGATCCAGATTCCATCTATTTTTTGTTTTTAAAGATATGGAGAAACTAATTGCCAATTTTATATGGAAAGGAAAGATACTACCCCAGGTAAGTAAAGCACTACTAAAGAAGAACAATGTAGAAGGCCTCACAGAGTTCTCAAACTCAAAACCTGCTATACGTATGTGGTATTTAAAACAGCTGGAACGGGTATGACAACAAACAGACAGATAGATCAATGGAACAAAACTGAGAACCCAGAAGTAAGTCTATCCACCTACAGAGAGCTGGCTTTTGACAAAGGGCCCAAACTCATTAAATGTGGAAGAGATAGTCTCTTCAATAAATGATGCTGACAAAACTGAGTCTCTCTTTGCAGAAAAATGAAACAGGACCCATGTCTCACACCATATACAAAAACATTCTCAAGTTGGATCAAAGACCTGAACATAAAACTTAAAACCATGAAGACCATTAAAAAAAAATGAAAAATAGAGACAAACTTAGGGGTCCTAATTCAGTGCATAATTGCACTATCAACTACCACTAAAAATGCACAAACACTAGAAGACAAAATAGATAACTGGGACCTCCAACAAACAGACACATAGGCACATCAAAAGATTTCATCAAAAAGGTAAAAAAAGAACCCACAGACTATGAAAAAAAAAATTGGCAATGATATATCAGGCAAGGAGGTATCTTTAAAATTTATAGAAAACTTCAAAACCTTAACAACAAAAAGGCAAATAATCCAGTTTAAAAATAGGTAGAGGACATGAATAGATATGTCACCAAAGAAGATATTCAGACAGCTAAGAAATATGAAGAAATGCTTGTGATCATCAGCCATTAGAGAAATTCAAATCAAAACAACGAGCCATCATCTCAGCCTAGCACTAATTCTTGTTGTTGTTGTTATGTGCTGTCGAGTCAGCCCCGACTCATAGCGACCTCTCCTTGGGTTTCTGAGGCAGTATCACTACGGAAGTAGATTGCCCAACCTTCCTTCCGAGGAGTGGCGGGTGGGTTTGAACCTCCAGCCTTCTGGTTAGCAGTCAAGTGCCTTAGACACTATGCTACCAGAGCTCCCTAGCTCTAGTAGCAAAATTCAAAAACACAGAAAACAACAAACACTGGCAAGGGTGTGGAGAGACTGGAACCCTTAAACATTGCTGGTGGGACTGAAAAATGGTGCAACTACTGTAGAAAACAGTCTGATACATCCTTAAAAATCCAGAAATAGAAATAACATATGATCCAGCAATCCTACTACTAGTATATATCAATCAGTGCAGAAGAGGCATTTGACAAAATCCAACACTCATTCCTGATAAAAATGTGACATGAATAGATATATGCACACTTTTGTTTATTGTAGCACTACTCACAATAGCAAAAAAATGGAAACAACCTAAATGTGCATCATATGAGGAATGGATCAACAAACTGTGGTACACAATGGAATAATAGGCAACATTGAAGAACAATGATGAATGTGCAAAACATCTCACAAAATGGATGAACTTAGAGGCCATTATGCTGAGTGAAGTTAGTCAATCACAAAAGGAAAATTATTGTATGAGACCACTATTGAAAAAGCCAAGAAAAAGGTTTTCATAAAAAAAGAGATACTCTTTGATGGTTACCAGAAGTGGGTGAGGAAGGGAGGGTTAACCACTAACTATAGGGTAGACACATATTAACTTGGGTGAAAGAAAAAAAAAAAAAAAGAATGATAAAAAATGTTTTTTATGAAGAAAGTAGCATGTGGTCAAATAAATTTGGTGAATACTGGATTATACCAAGTTATCCCATTACTTTACTGAAGAACTTCTTAGAAACTTTAGTAATTTTAATATGCAACTGTGGCTTTCCAAGAGGGGAAAACATTGCATGTTTCAAATACTATTTGATGCCAGGATCGTTTTTCATTGTATTTATTTTATACATGATCTTAGCCAAAGGCTGAGAAGCAATCATTGCATTTATTTTAACTGCCACAAACAGTGTTCTACAGAACAGTTTGGAAAACACTGACATAGATACTGTGGTGTAGGTAGTTTTAACTTATGACTAGCTTGGAATTAAGAGTATGCTTTCTCTGTTTCTCTCAAACCCATCCACTCCCCTATACTATGTCTCTATGATTCTTCAAACTCTTAAGATCCCTTGCCTGGACTATGGCAATGACTTGCCTGTGCTAGTCCTAGTCTCCTCTAACCCATCCTCCATACTGATGCAAGGATAATCATTCTAATAAATGCAATGCTACATGCCACTTTTCTTTATTTGCCTGTATGCTGATGTACAAACTCCTAGACTCTTCAATCCTCTAACCTTTATACTTTATCAATGCATAATTCCATCACTGAACATTTGGTATTTCTGAGCCCTGAAGTGAGGGACACAAGTGGTGGCATTTAGGGAGGGTTTCAGCAGCTGGGGAAGCTCTGGTGGTATAGTGCCTAAGGCATCTGACTGCTACCCAGAAGGCTGGTGGTTCAAACCCATCAGCCACTCCTCAGAAGGAAGGTTGGGCAATCTACTTCCATAAAGATACCAGCTCAGAAACCCAAGGAGGGGTTGCTATGATTTGGATCCGACTCGATGGCAGTGAGTTTGAGTCAGCAACTGGGTGGAAAATTGTTTCTGGGCCTGAGAGTGTCAGAAGTTGAATATTTGTAGGCTACAAATCAACTGTAGAAAAAAAGTAGCTAAAGATAATAGTGTTCCACAGAAGAGTTCCATCAGAGGATTAATAGTAAGCAAAGGAAGAAAGCTCTGGAATTTTCAGATACATATTTCTGTAGCTCATGGAAGAAGAGCAAAACATGTAGTATTTATACATCTATCTGGCATCTTCTCCAAGAGCTGTTCGATCTTTGAAAATGTTGAAATACCATTGTTCCTGATCTCACATAGGTCTCACCTGATTAACTGCGGTAGCTCTTCAGTAGTGACCAAATGTTTAGGTGGCCAGGATTTATTTTTAGTTTCATCAAAAATGGATTCTCCTTATCAAAGGCTGCAGATTGGCTTTAGCTGAGTATATAACCCATAATTGAAATTTGAGGGAAATACAAAGTTATTACATAAAGCCATTTTGGTATACAGCTTTCTTTGCTGATTGGAAAAGTATTTTGTCGACAATCTGCCAAACTGAAGAGCCTCTGATGCTTAGGCCACAACTCACCCACAATCAAAACCTCCCAGAAGATGAATTTTAAATTAGAAAACAAATGATTTCAAAGTTAAAATGCTGCCCTGTCCACAGTTGTGTATTTGTTTGTGATTCTTGGTATTTCTAATTTCTCATGTGCCATATTTGCTCTCACTCTTAAGTCATTTCCTCCTCCATGCTTTTGTTGGCAGACTCTAGCATGCTTCTATCTGGACGGACTAGGACTCATTTCTGTTTTAAGCTTAAACAAATGATGCCATTACCCCCTGCAGAAATACCCTTGCTCAGAATGTTAATAGTATGTCTTCAGCTTTTACTGAAGGTCCACATAAGAAACTACAATATGAGAATGTCTATAATGTCACCAATACTACTTTTTACACTATTCCCCATTACATAATTCATTAAGACACCACAAAGACAAGAGGATTTAGCAACAGGCAACACTCATTTTTCATGATGGGCTAATATGCTTTCTGTTATCAGTTAATGGGATGCTATAACCAATTGTGTTTCCCTTTCTGTTTCAACTTCTAATGATAAACTTTAGATACTATATTTGTCTATATTTTTGAGTTCTTGGATGGTGCAAACAATTAACACACTTGGCGCCTGAGAGACTGGAGGATTAAGTCCACTCAGAAGTGCCTTTTGAAAAAAGGCGTAGTGAGGTAATTTGCAAAAATTAGCTACTGAAAACCCTATGAAGCATAGCTCTATCTCTGATACACACGGGCCACGCTGAGTTGGAATCCTCCTCCCCCCAACCTCTACCGAATATTGGGCTGGGATTTTAGTTTATCTATTTATCTTCCCACCAGCAATATTTTCTAAGGTTTTTTATTAAGCCCATTATATAATACATATGTGTTATGTGTTCTTTGCCTGGATTCTGTCTTGAATCCCTTTGGAAAGTATGTGAGTTATACATTATAAATAAGTAAATAAAATGGTCCCAGCAATATCTGAATGAACAGTGGAGCTCTTACAGAGCCTATTTCATCTGACACTCCAAGTTTGTCAAACTGCTGTTTTTCTGAGATTGTTTTCATTGGTCTCGTAGAGAAAGGAAAAACAGAGAAAATCTCATAACCGCTCAAATTTTAGCCAATAACATGTGTATTTGTGGTCATTGCTTTACCTGACTCTGTTTCACCATTTATCAAATTGCAAACATGAGGGTCTGTAGTAAACATGGATCATCTTAGAATCTTCTCATACTCAGATATAACCAAACAAATCAAATCAAGACAAGAATAAAGAGTTTTATTACCACTGAGGTCTTCCTGAGACTCAGCCGTTCAGTTCTTGTTCTGAAATAGGCCTCATCAAATGAAGAGTGGCTCCCTTTCAGTTTCTCAGAGAGGTTCCTGTACAGGCGTTTGGCAGCATTGGGAGAGGATGGAGCACTATGTTTTTTTGACTGAGAGAGATGTAAATTCTGCATTTGTTGGGTCATTTTCTCACAGCAGTTCCTAAGAAGAGGAAAATATGATGTATCATTTACAGAACATAATTATAAATTGACAAAGACTGTTTTCATCTCTAGTAACCATTGGGAAATCCTAACAGAATATTATAGCTGAAAGGCACCTTAGAGATCATCAAATCCAGCTTCTTCATTTTATAGATGAGAAAACTGAACCCAAGGAAGAGAAGCAGCTTGCTTAGGGTCTCATAGTTGGTGGAAGGAATGAAATGACAACCTCCATTTACTATATAAACATATACATTTACATACCAACATATACATGTCACACACCTTTACTCTAAGTCTTTTGGTCTGTGTCTCCCTGGGAGGACGTGTCTCCATTCTCTAACTTAGAGGGTCTGTTCTGTTCCTCTTGGATTTAAGTAATTGGGCTTTTCCGACTTACCCCCTCTTAGATGCTG
Organism: Orycteropus afer afer; assembly: GCF_000298275.1. Classification (NCBI taxonomy): domain Eukaryota; kingdom Metazoa; phylum Chordata; class Mammalia; order Tubulidentata; family Orycteropodidae; genus Orycteropus; species Orycteropus afer. The sequence continues at coordinate 2,223,238 of NW_006921836.1, forward strand.
CTCTCTGTTGGGAGTATAAGAAAGTGCAGTTTCACTTTGCAGATCACTCCTGTCTTGGTGAGTAGTTAAATTATATCTGTCTTCTGAATTTTGGTGAGCTATTCTAGTAGCTGAAGGTCCACATAAGGTGAGCCCTGACGCTTGGGGGATTTGTACCCATGGACTCCTCTCTACTAGTGTCCTCAAGGGCACTGGAATTCCAAGCATTAATTTATTGTTCCAAATATCGCTGACCAGGTCTTCACCAATGTCACACCTAGAGTCACATTTCCAGGAGAACTGACATGCCATTTTAAAAGTCATTCATTGTTGTTTTAGGTACAGCTTTAAAATATTGAAATACTGATGCTACCAAGGCTATGGCTGCCTGGTGCGAACATGCATTGGATGAACAAACGTATGGATGAAAAAATGGTCAGGAGAGTTATGTGTAAAATATTCCTCTCCTTGGTGCAGTCTTTGGTGCAGTGAGCTCAGGACTGTCTGGAACATGCTGCTACTTTCCCACCATTCTTGAAATCTCCAGTAGCTTTCAATTTTTAATGCTGCCTTTGCTACTTAGCTTTGACCTTTAGATCATCTCCAGTCTTTAAGTTTGTATAGCCTTATGGACCTCATGATATAATACTGTGTAGAACTCTATTATTAATCAAATCCTCCACAATATTGAGTTCTAAGATTCCCCAATTACTACAAGTTAACATTTAAATTATTTAGCTTCACAAACAAGTGCTTACTTCTCCTGCCACACTTACTACCACATTCTGTACTTTATGTTTCAGATTTGCTGACCTCCTTAGAGTTTCTCCAGTAGTTCAAACTCTTTCCTACCTCTGGGTCTTTGCATTTATTACTTTTACTGTTTGGATTTCCATCTCTGCCTTCATCACCTAGGATGTTATTTCTGATTCTTAAAATCTATGGTCAAACAGTTCCAGATACCCCTAGACAAATTTATGCATTTCTTTATTCATTTACGTAGTATGTACCTCAGTGACAAGTACCATATTGTATTGTAATTGTTTGTTTGGCTCTCTGTCTCTTCACTAGTCTATGTGCTTCCAGGGAACAAGGACTGTCATGTCTGAATTTTTGTATCCCCAGCACCTAAAGTGTCTACCTAGTGGTAAAATAAAAATAACATAAATTAGGATATGAATTCCAACTCCTCTATCTACTGATATGTGACCATGGGCAATCATATCTGAGTCTCACTTTCCTCATTTGTAAATTGGAGATGATAATAGCATCTTCATATTATGGTTGTGAGGATATGAATGAGAATGCATTGAAAGAGACTACAATATAACAAGTACTTATGGTGGTGGTGGTGGTGTTAGTCGACACTGACTCACAGAGAACCTATGTACAACAGAACGAAACCCTGCCTGGTCCTGCACCAGCCTCACAATCCTGGCTACACCTGAACCCATCATCGCAGCCACTGTGCCAATCCATCTCATTGAAGGCCTTCCCCTTTTTTCAATGATCCTCCACTTTACCAAGCATGATATCCTTCTCCAGAAAATGGTCTCTTTTCACAAAATGACCAAAGTAGTTGAGACGAAGTCAGGCCATTCTCACTTCCAAGGAGCATTCTGGCTGCAATTCTAGGACAGATTTGTTCATTCTTCTGATATTCTTCACCAAAGTACTCATGGTAGCTATCATTTTTGTTTCAGAAGGCACTCAATAGATACTTTAGAATAAATAATTGGATAGATGAAAGTTTATTACTCACAGTGCTACAGGGGGCTACCCAAAAGGCTCATTTCTTTCCCATACCTCTGAGGCAGGGTCCATATCCACAAGCACCAACTAAGTGCTTTATTTTCATTGCAACAGAAGAGATTACATTTTCTTTACCTTGGTAAATGTCTTTAGGCACCTTCAAAATCTCGTTTGGACCTTTTTCTAGACAAGAAGACTTCCTAATGCTTTCCAAGGTGGTCAGATCTAGTCAGTCTTAGTCATGTCCCTTGGACCCTTGGCTAAATGGATATATTTAATTTTGGGAGGATGATGCAAATCACTGTTTGTAATGTGTGTGTGTCTGTAGATATATGCTTATAAATCTTCAATAATACTTTGATTTATACAAAAGCAGAAATAGAAAAGGTAGATGATTTGGTACCTTTTTCCTCTGCCTTCAGACCCTTTACCTTTGATTCAATAGCACTTATAGGATTTCCTATAACATTTCTTTCCATGTCCATAAAAATTCCAGATTGACATGCAAGCCAAGTCATGTGGGGACTGTCTTAACCTCTTTCTTTCTGCCTTCTGTCTTTAGCCTTTTCCTTCAGCATTAATGCCCCAGTTCAAGCCATCTGTCTTGTCTACATCATTATCATTCCCAAGATAACTCAACATTCTTTTGTATCTCCCACAGTGCCCAAGAGTCCAGTAAATAAATTCTTGTCGATTGATCAAATTCCAGCTATTTGCCCTCTAACTGATGACACCTACCCACATGGCTCCTTTTGTCTTTGCTCATCTCCCATCTGTTCCCTTCACTCAAAATAGGTGACTTTCTCTGTCTCTTTGACTTCCTTCTTATACTCACCCAGCTGTCCCTTCCTTCCAGGCTATGCTTTCACATGTTTCTAGTCTGTCGGCTTCCAACTATCTTTATGTTTCCTTTTGCTCCTCTATATTTAAAATTTTGTCTGATGAGAGAGAGCGTGAGAGACATAACTTTCTACTATGTGTTCCCATAAACATGCAATTCCTTCTCAACTAACCATGTCCTTAAGTTTAAATCTCCATGCAAAGGGACAAGCATTTGAGAAGCAGTGTAGCTTTGGTTCTAGAATGTGGCAGAACTGAGCCTGAATCACAATATTATTACCTATAAGCTATGTGACCTTCAGCACTTTATTTAAATTGCCTAAGTCTGTTTAACATTATGTAAAAAGATAATAATAGAACATTTCTTACAGATTTTTTATGAAGATTAAATAAACTAACAAATGAAAAGTACCTATCCTATTTGGCATGCAGTTGTTGTTGTTGTTATGTGCCGTCGAGTCAAACCTGACTCATAGCCACCCCTCCTTGGGTTTCCAAGGCAGTATCACTACGGAAGTACAATTGCTCAACCTTCCTTCTGAGGAGTGGCTGGTGGGTTTGAACCGCCAGCTGTCTGGTTAGCAGGCAAGTGTCTTAGCCACTATGCTACCAGAGCTCCTTGGCATGCAGTAGCCACTCAATAAATAGCAGTGATTATTAAGGTTATCCCAAGTCTTCTTCCCAAACCACAGATACTAAAGTATATTGCAATAATTTAACTATTTTTTTAAATTGTTTTAAACATTTTCTTGAAATTTGATTTTATATATTTACTGTGGCTGTTGTTAGGAGCTGCCAAGTTAGTTCCAGCTCATAAAGGCCCTATGTACAACAGAGCAAAACACTATACTCATTAAATCATTAAATATTATTTTGTTAGAAAAATATAAGTTTGTTGTTGTTGTTGTTATGTACCATCAAGTCAGACCCGACTCATAGTGACCCCTCTTTCGGTTTCCAAGTATCACTATGGAACTAGATTGCCCCATCTTCCTTCCGAGGAGTGGCTGGTGGGTTTGAACTGCCAGCCATCTGGTTTGCAGTCAAGTGCCTTAGGCACCACGCTACCAGAGCTCCCAAATATAAGTTTAGATATGTTTAATACATTTAATTACAGTAACTTACAGTACAACAGAAATAAGAAATATAACTTCAAACTTTTAGAGGAGACAGAAATAAAAATAAATATAAAAATAACTTAAAACGAAAAAGAAATAAAAGAAGACAACATAGTAAGTGAAAAATGTAATATAAAATAGTAGGTCTGAGAATAGATATATCTATGAGTACAATACACTTGAAAGATTTACTTTTTCTAATAAAAGATTAAAAAATTCTCAGTCTGAGATTTTTTAAAGCCAATTAAATAAAATTTTCACATAAATATTAAATTAAGTGAATAAGATATCAATTAAAATGGTAGTGTAATGACCTCCAAAAATCCTCTTTATCATAAAATCAATGAGAACCCTGGAAATTAACCAAAGGCATCCAGCAATCCAGGGGGTGTTTATTCAAGAAAAAATGGCTGAGTCTCAGAAAGAACAGCAAGTTTTATGGCATTTTAACTTGCCTTATTCTCCAACTCTATGAAAATCAACAGCTTGTAACCATAGTAAAAACCAATATCCCGGTAGCCATTGAAAGGGGCAGAATGGAGTTGGAGTTCGTTCAAAGTTCCATTTCCAGGTAGTTGTCATTATTTAACCTATTTAGTAGTTCTTTGGAAGACCAGTTACAAGGCTTATCTCTATTTGATTTGACTTGGAACATGCCCACTACAAACAGCCTTTACCCCAGGAGCATTTGTTAAAGACAATCAGCAGCAATTATTTAACATCATAGCTTCTTTGGGTGGTGGATAATAATGGAGGAAACTACAGATTAATCAAAAGGCGTAAGAGGAAAAGCTATGGAATGAGATGTCTACATTAAAAAGCTCCAATATATTCCTGGGAATCTAGCAGGCCACATGCAACCAGGGCTGGATGTTTGTTCAGAAAAGACCTAGAAAGAACCTAAGCTCTCACTTCTGGCTGACTTGGCTAACTTCAAGTCTCTGTGAAAACAAGAATGAGGTTAAGGCAAAGTTAGCTGTCTGACTGAGTGTTAATAGTGTGGTCTAACATGCATACAGAGCTCCTCTGTTAAGACAGAGACTCCCTGTATAAAAGCTTTTAAGGAAATCTCTGTCCAATAATTAGCCCCAGTTATTGTGCATCACTAAGCTAATTGGGCAGAGACTTCAGAGGCCATACATGACAAAGAATACACACTCTTCAGATTCAGCACATAAAAGTCACTAACAAAACAAAGAGCAATTAAAAATCACAACATCAAATCCGAGGGAAGGGGAATAATCTCATTTCCAGAATTGTCATATAATACTCTTTAAGATACCCAGCTTCAACAAAAGTTATGAGATATGCAAAGAAACAAGAAAGTATGAGCTATAGGCATGAAATAAAGCAGTCAATAGAAATCATCTCTAAAGAAACCCGATGTTAGATTTCTTAAACAAAGACACTGAACCATCTATTTAAAATATGTTCAAAGAGCTAAAGGAAGCCATGCATAAATAAACAAAGGAGAATATGAGAATGATGTCTTATCAAATAGTGAATATTCCATCCAAAAAAAAAAAAAAAAAACCAAACTCACTGCCGTTGAGTCAGATACAATTCATAACGCCCCTCCCTGGATTTCTGAGGCAGTATCACTACGGAAGTAGATTGCCCAACCTTCCTTCTGAGGAGTGGCTGATGGGTTTGAACTGCCAGCCTTCTGGTTAGCAGTCAAATGCCTTAGGCACTATACCACCAGAGATATAGACTGCTTTTTTAAAGAACATATTGTACAAGGTAGACCATAATAAATAAATAAAATTATTAAAATATAGTGAATAGCAATAAAGAGATAGAAATTATATTAGAAATTTCATACAGAAGTTTTGGAGTTTTAAAATACAATAACTGAAATGAAAAACAAAATCACTAGAGGGGCTCAACAGCAGATATGAACAGGCAGAAAAAAGAATTAGTGAACTAAAAAATAGGTCAGTACATATCATCCAGCCTGAGAAACAAAAAGAAATGGAGAAAAATGCACAAAGCTTCAGAGACTCAGGGAACACACAAAGTATACCACAGAAAGAGAGGAGAGAAACAAAGAATATTTGAAGAAATAATAGCTAAAAACTCCCCAAATTTGGTGAAAAATTTTATACATCCAAGAAGCTCACAAACTCCACTGCAATATATTTAAAGAGATGCACACAAAAACTCATAATAATCAAACTGTCAAAAACCAAAGAAAAAGAAAAGATCTTGAAAGTAGCACAAGGGAAATAATTTACTAAATACAAGAGATCCTCAATAAGAACAACAGCTGATTTCTCATCAGAAACCATAGAGAAGAGAAAGCCTTAGGATAACATATTCAAAATGCTTAAAAAAGGACTACCAATGTAGAGTTTCTATATCCAGCAAAACTGAGCTTACAAAATGAAGGAGAAATTAAGATATCCTCAGACAAACAAAAAACTGAGACAATTCACTGGAAGGAGACTTGCTGTAGAAGAAATATTCCTTCAGGCTGAAATTATACTAGACAAAAACTTGTCATGAGGAAATAAAGAACACTGGTTAGGAATTACATGTTGTTGTTGTTATGTGCCATTGAGTCAGACCCAACTCATAGTGATGCCTCCTTGGGTTTCTGACATAGTATCACTATGGAAGTAGATTGTCCAACCTTCCTTCTGAGGAGTGGCTGGTAGGTTTGAACTGCCAGCCTTCTGGTTAGCAGTCAAGTGTCTCAGACAGGAAATTACATAGGTAAATATGAAAGGCATTAGAAATCTATTTCTCTTTGTAACTATTTTCTTTCCTTTCTGACTTAAATGACAATTGTATAAAGCAATAATAATAAATATGTTTTGTTGGGCACATAGTGTATAAGCATGTGATATATATGATAATAACAGTACATGGAGGAGAGAGAAAATATAGCTGTAGAAGAAAAAAATTATTGTATACTATTATAACGGGGTCTGTACTAACTCAAACTAGATTGTTCTAAGATGTTAATTGTAATCCCCAAGGCAACTACTAAGAAAACAACCATAAACAAACAAACAAACAAACAAACTTATCAATTAGTTAGGCAGTCAGAGAGAAAGATAGAAAGAGATAAAGAGGGGAATGACAAGGGAATTAAAATACCATATTAGGAAAAAAAAAAAAAAAACTACTTAACATAAAAGAAGACAGTAATAGAAGAATTGCTGTTATTGTTGTTATGTGCCGTTGAGTCGGACCCGACTCATAGTGACCCCTTCTTGGGTTTCTGAGGCAGTATCACTACGGAAGTAGATTGCCCCATCTTCCTTCCAAATAGAGGAACAAAAATGATATAAGACATAAAGAAAACACATAGGAAAATGGGAAATGTAAATTCTACCATATCAGTGTTGTTGTTATGTGCCATCGAGTTGGACCTGACTCATAGCGGCCCCTCCTTGGGTTTCCGAGGCAGTATCACTATGGAAATTGATTACCCCATTTTCCTTCCAGGGAGTGGCTCGGTAATTACATTAAATGTAAATGGTTAAACTCTCAAATCAAAAGGCAGAGATTGGCAGATAGATGAAAAAACAGATGAAAAAAATGAACACATGATCCAAATACATGCTATCTATAAAAGACGCACTTTAGATTTAAAGACACGAATAGGCTGAAAATAGAAGGATAGGAAACACTATACCAAGTAAATAGTAACCTGAAGGGAACTGAAACGTGAAATTTCAGGCAAATAGGCTTCAAGACAAAAATTGTTACTAGAGACAAAAAAGGAGACATTTTATAATTATTTAAGGATCAAGCTATCAAGAAGATATAACAATTATAACCATATATGTACCTAACAGGGAGCTTAGGCATAGTGCCTAAGGCATTTGACTGCTAACCAGAAGACTTGGGGTTCAAACCCACTAGCCACTACTCGGAAAGAAAGTTGGGCAATCTACTTCCGTAGTGATACCGCCTCGGAAAGCCAAGGAGGGGTCGCTATGAGTCAGATCCAACTTGATGGCAGTGAGTTTGGTTTTGGTTTTGGATGTACCTAACAACATTGCCTCAAAATACATGAAGAAAAATGACAGAATTGAAGAGAAAAATAGACAATTCAATCATAATAGTTGAATACTTCAATATTCCACTTTCAATAATGTAGAGAACAACTAGACAGAAAATCAATAAGGAAACAGAAGACTTGAACAATGCCATAAACCAATACCTAACAGACATGTATGGAACATCCAATCAAAAATAGCAGAATACACATTCTTCTCATGTGCACAGGAAACATTCTCCAGGGTATACCATATGTTAGGCCATTAAATAAAGGAGCTCTGGTGGCATAGTGCTTAAAGCATTCAGTTGCTAACAAAAAAGGGTTGGCAGTTCTAATCCACCAGCTGTTCCACAGGAGAAAGAGGAGGCTGTCTGCTCCTGTAAAGATTTACTGCCTTGGAAACCCAATGGGGCAGTTCTACTCTATAGGGTCCTATAGGGTCACTATGAGTTGGATTCTATTCAATGGCAGTGGTATTTTTTTGTTTGTTTGTTTGTTTTTTTAGGTCATCAAATAAGCTTCAATAAATTTAAAATTATATAACATGTATTCTCCAACAACAATGGAATGAAGATAGAAAAAATAATAGTAGGAAAAGTTGAAAATTCACAAATATGTGGAAATTAACCAATACACCAAAAAACCAATACACTCAAAAACACTTTGACTAATAGGTCAAAGAAATCACAAGGGAAATTGGAATACACTTTAAAATGAATGATGATGAAAACACAGTGTACCAAAGCTTACAGGATGCAGTGAAATAAATGCTTCAAGGGAAATTGATAGCTGTAAATGTCTGTACTAAAAAAGAAGAAAGATCTCAAACCAATATCCAAAACTTGCATCTTAATAAACTAGCAAAGAAAGAGAAAACTAAACCCAAAACAAACGGAAGGGAGGAGATAGTAAAGATTGGAGTAGAAATAAGCAAAATTGAAAATAGAAAACAATATAAATACCAACAAATCCAAAGTTGGTTCTTGAGAAAGATTGTCAAAATCGACAAACATTTAGCCAGACTGAAAAGGAAAAAGAAAAAAAGGACAGAATTCAAATTACTAAAATCCAGAATGAAAGAAGACATCACTATCACTCTTACAGAAATAAAAAAAAAATTATAAGGGAATACTAAGAGCAATTGTACACCAACAAATAAGAAAATGTAGATAAAATATAAAAATTCCTAGTAACACACAAACTATGAAAACTTACTCAAGGAGAAATAGAAAATCTGAAGAGACATATAAAAAAATAAAGAGTCTGCATTAGTAATAATTTTTTTCCAAAAAGAAAAGCCTAAGTCTCAGTGGCTTTATTTGTGGGCAGTGCCATTTTTGTTGTTGTTATGTGCCGTCAAGTTGGACCCTACTCATAGCAACCCCTTCTTGGGTTTCCGAGGCAGTATCACTATGGAAGTAGATTGCCCAACCTTCCTTCCGAAGAGTGGTTGGTGGGTTTGAACCGCCAGCCTTCTGGTTAGCAGTTAATTGCCTCAGGCACTACACTACTAGGTTTAAGATTTAATGTAAATCCTTCCCAAACTTTTCTAAAAATTAAATGATGGAAAATTTCCCAACTCATTCAATGAGGCCAGTATTATAATATTGATATCAAAATCAGACAGATATCCCAAGAAAAGAAAATCCTGGAAAAAAAAAAAAAAAACCCTAGCAAATCACCAAAAAGCAAGTAAGTGCTAAAAAATCAATCAATCAAACAAACAAAAACATCAAGAACAAAACCCCACAAAGATGGAGGTATATCCAAGGACACAAGAACCAACTGTAAGAGCGTCCAGTGGCCAAAGCTGGAATAATTTGAACAATAAAATGAATCAAGTTATATTGGATTGTGACCCAAAGCACAAAATAAATATATGAGTCCATGTTGATATAAACAAACCACTGAATAAATAAATAAATGAGCAGAGGATACAAGTCTGCCATGAAGAAAAATTCAAATAGCTCATGTACATACTCTGCCCTCAGGGATGTGCAGACTAACTCTCCATTCCTTAAGTGAGGGCTATAGTTGCAAGAAATAGTACAGAGGATTTCATTAACCAAATAAAGGGCATCTATGAAAAACCCATAGTTAATAACATACTTAATTGTGACTAAAGGCTTTCTCCTAAGATTGGCAACAAAACAAAGAGGTCTACTCCTGCCAATTCTATTCTACATTGTACTAGATATCCTAAACCAAAACAAACAAACAAACAAAACCCTTATTACCACCACTCAAACTTACTGCCCTTGAGTCGGACTCGACTCATAGTGACCTCTCCTTGTGTATCACTACAGGAGTGGATTGTCCAACCTTCCTCCTGAGGAGTGGCTGGCATGTTTGAACCACCAGTCTTCTGGTTAGCAGTCAAATGCCTTAGGCACTATGCCACCAGAGCTCCCTATTAGTACCAAGTTGATTCCAATTCATAGCAAACTTACAGGACAGAGCAGAACTTCCCCACAGGGCTATGAATCTTTACAAAAGCAGACTGCCTCATCTTTCTCCCAGAGAGGCTGATGGGTTCAAACCACAACCTTCTGGTTAGCAGCTGTATGCTTTTAACCACTGCACCTTACTAAATGCTCTAGTGAGGGCAATTAGATAAGAAAAAGAAATGAGAGGCGTTGGAAAGGAAGAAGTAAAAATTATCTCTATCTGCATATGATATAATTTAATTTATGAAAAACTGTAAGGAATACACCCACACCCACACACATACACCCCTCGACTATTAGAGCTAACAAATGAGTTCAGGAATATTGAGCAATAAAAGATCAACACTTGAAAATCAGTTTATTTCTATATATTAGGAATTAATGGTCTGAAAGTGAATTAAAAAAAACTATTTTCAATAGTATCATAAAGAATAAAATAAGTAGGAATAAATTTAACAAAATAAGTAAAATACTTACACTTTAAAATCTATAAAACATTGTTAAGAGAAATGAAAGAAACTTAAATAAATGGAAAGATATTCTACATTCATAGACTGAAAGACTTCATATTGTCCAGGGATGCATCAGAAGGAATTGGAGCAAGGTGGTAATATTTTTCCCTCTACTTCTGTTGGGTATCCTGTCTCGTATCGCTATTCTCTTTGCTCCAGAAACTTCTCCTTCCTTTGGCCTTTCAGGCTTCACTACTCCTTACTCAAAACCAAACTCACTGCCATCAAGTCAATCCCGACTCATTGTGACCCCTCCTTGGGTTTCCCAGGTGGTATCTTTACAGAAGTAGATTGCCCAACCTTTCTTCCGAGGAGTGGCTGGTGGGTTTGAATCGCCAGCCTTCTGGTTAGCAGTCAAATGTCTTAGGCACTACGCTACCACAACTCCCTACTCCTTACTAGTTTTTATTAATAACTATCATTTTCGAGACACTTTTGCAGGTGCTATAGGGATTACATGATGTACTAGTCAGGACCTGAGCAAGAACCATATGGTTTATTCAACAGAGTAACTGACAGAGGTTCATAATGTTGTTATGTGCCGTGGAGTTGGACCCGACTCATAGTGACCCCTCCTTGGGTTTCTGAGGCATTACCACCATGGAAGTAGATTGCCCAACTTTCCTTCTGAGAAGTGGCTGGTGGGTTTGCACCACCAGCTGCGGTTCAAACCCACCAGCCACTCCTCAGAAGGAATGTTGGGCAATCTACTTTTGTGGTGATGCTGCCTTGGAAACCCAAGGAGAGGTCACTATGAGTCAGGTCTGAGTCCCCAGCACATAATAACAACAACAAAAACATTATTAACAGATAACTCTGTCAGTTACTCTGTTGAAAAAACCATATGATTCTTGCTTGGGTCCTAACTAGTGCATCATGTAATCCTTATAGCACCTGTAAAAGTATCTTGCAAATGATAGTTAAAAGTACTCTCTACATCTTTGCATTGAATTGAACTGAAAAGAAAAGGAGAAGAAGGAGGAGGTAGTGGAGGAGGAGAGGGAAGGGGAGAGGGAGGGAGAGAGGAAGAAGAACAACTCAAATATTGAATGAATGAAATATAGATACAGAATCCTAGGAGGAGATCTTTTATTGTATGGAGACTGGGATATCACCCTTCAAATGAGCATTCTTTGTCAGCAAGTTTGACTGAAAAAGCCAACAAGTTGAGGTTGTTATATTTTATTCCATTCTCAAATCCCTAGCTAACATGGAGGTTTTAAGCATAATGTTAAAAGTAGGGGCTTTAATATTAGATTGATCTGATTCTGAATTTTGGTTTTTACTTACTAACTGTATGACCTTGAGCAAGTTGTTTGGCTTCCATAAGCTTCAATTCCCTTGTCATTAAATTACTTCTCATCTCAATAATAATTCCAAAACGATTGCTGTGGCGTCACTGGTGGGTTCAAATCATCAACTTTTAGCAGCTGAGAGCTTAACCACTGTTCCATCAGGGCTCCTTCAACAATAATAGTAATGTCTAAAAGGGACATAATAAGTTTTAAATGAGAGAATACATATGAATAGCCTACCAGAGTGCCTGAAACAAATGTTGTTGTTGTTAAGTGCCGTCAAGTCGTTTCCGACTCA
>NW_006921836.1:2236183-2242691 GCF_000298275.1 Orycteropus afer afer
ATCGTCTGCGTATCTCAGGTTGTTAATGATTCTTCCTCCAATCCTGATACCACGTTTTTCTTCATATAGTCCAGCTTCTCGGATTATTTGCTCAAACAAATAGGTGTTCAATAAATATTAGCTATTATCTTCCAACAGCTCTTTTGAGGCATCATTGACATACAATAACCCGTACATGTTTAAAGGGTACAATTTGATAGGCTTTAACATCAGTATATATCATGAAACCATTGCCACAATCAAGATAAGGAATCTATCCATGACTCTTAAAAGTTGCCTCATATGTTTTTGTAATCTTTCTCTGCCATCCCTGAGCACACCTCTCTCCTTGCTCAACCACACCATTCTTAGGCAACTACTGACTTGCTTTCTGATTATAGATTAGATTGTATTTGCCTATAATTTTATTAAATTGAATCACAGTATGTACTCTTTTTTAAAATCTGGCTTCTTTCACTCAATGTAATTATTTTGAGAATCATTCATGTTGTGTGTGTATCAATAGTTCATTACTTTCTACTGCTGAGTAGTATTCCATTATATAGATATACCACTATTTGTTTATCCAGTCATTAGCTGTTATTTTAACATGACAAAATTAAAACTCATAAGCCTCTAAAGAAAGAAGATATACATTTGCTTCTTTCTTCAGAAAGACTTAAGGGACTTGAGCTCCAAAAAGAGGGGCCATAGATATGCTGGTTGAAGGTGGATGACCTCTGCAACATGGCCACAGGCCCAGAGTCTAGGAAATAATTAAAACAAAACAAAACAAAACATTGCTGTCGAGTCAGGTCCAACCACAGCAACCCCTACTTGGGTTTCCAAGACACTATCACCAGGGAAGTAGATTGTCCAACCTTCCTCTGAAGAATGGCTGGGGGGTTTGAACCACCAGCCTTCTGCTTAGCAGTCAAATGCATTAGGCACTACGCCACCAGAGCTCCTAGGAAATAATTAGCCAGGTGGAAACTCTCTATGAAAAATCTAATTTTCAGTTTTACATTTTCCCTGCACTCTAATTGCTTTAATTTTATCCCAAAACATTTAATAAATGTCATGTTAAATGTTATAGCCTGCCGAATATTTAAGAAAAAAAAAAAGAATACTAATTCTACACAAAACTCTTCTAGGAAATTGGCCTCATTTTTCAGGCCAGCATCTCCCTGACACCTAAACCAGAAAACAATATTATAAGACAGGAAAACATACAGTCCAAAATCTTCAACAACATGTTCACAAATAAAGTCCAGCAATATGTAAGAAATATAGTGCATCATGACCAAGTGGGGTTTAGTCCAGGAAAGCAAGGTTGGTACAAGAGTCAGCTGCCTGTCAATGTAATTCACCACATTAATAAAGTCAGAAAACTCTATGGTCATCTCAATAGATGTAGAAAAGATACTTGACAAAATCCAGCATCCATTTATGATAAAAAATTCCAACAAATTTTTAGGAACATAAATAAACTCTCCCACTTAGATAAAAAGAATCTACAAAAACATATAGCTAATATCGTACTTAAGAGTGAAAGACTAAGCACTTCCTTCTAAGATCAGAGACAAGGCAAAAAATGCCCACTCCTACCTCTTCTTCTATCATACAAGACTTCTTAGCCAGTGAAGGAAAGCAAGGAAAAGAAATGAGTCATACAGATTGGAAAGAAATAAATAGTACAGTCTTCATGACGTGACATGAAAGTTTGTGTGCAATAATCTAATAAACATACAAAAATGCTATTTAGGCAAAAATTTAACAAAATATAAGTAAGACTTATACACTGAAAACTATATAACATTCATGATTGATAGTAAAGAAGATCTACATAGAAAGATAAACTTTATTCATATGGATTGGAAGACTTAATATTGTTAAGGTGTCAATTATTCCCAAACTGATGTATAAATTCAATGCAATCCCAATAAAAATTCTAGCAGGCTTATCTTTGGTGGGGGTGGGGGAGGGGTAGAAATTGATAAGTTGATTCAAAAATTGGAAAATGCAAAGGATCTAAAATACTCAGAATATTTTTGAAGAAGAACCAAGTTGGAGGACTTACACTACCAGACTTTATTTTGCTATAAAGCTACCATGACCAAGATATGTAGTATTGGTGCAACAACAGTCACTTTGATAAAAGACAATGTGGTTGTGGCATAAGAATAGATATATGATTAATGAACATACTAGAGAGCCCAGAAATAGCCTATACATATATGATAATTTTTTTTAAATAAAGATGTCAAGATAATTCAACAGGGAAAAAAGATAATCTTCTGAACAAATAGTGTTGCATCAATGGTCTATCCATATGTATATATACAAAAAATGAACTTCAGCCCTATCTCACATCATATACAAAAATTAATTTGAAATAGATCATGTTGTTGTTATATGCTGTCGAGTCGGACCTGACTCATAGTGACCCCTCCTTGGGTTTCTGAGGCAGTATCACTACAGAAGTAGACTGTCCAACCTTCCTTCATAGACCTAATTATAAATACTAAAACTATAAAACTTCTAGAAGAAAACATAGGAGAAGAGTATTTATGAAGTTGTAAAAAACAAAGATTTCTCAAAGGAGACACAAATAGTACAGACAATAAAAGAAAAAAAAACTTGATAAATTGGACTTTATCAATATCGAAGCTTCTGCTCTTGGAAACAGTGCAGTCTGACCTCAGCTACACTTTGGATACTTGGAAGGGACCTGTGAACACACCTGGGGCCCAGCTGCAAGTGAACAATGACAGCAGCCTGGAGAATCCAGGTCTAAAATGCAGGAGTCACCTGCAGAGAATGCAGCACTTGCTAGAAAGGAGGTGGCTGGCTGAGATGGCAAGCAACAATTTAAGCAGATCATGAAACACAGTCCTGGGGGTTTTGAAAAATTACACAGGGGAGGAAAACCTAGAGAAATGCTATACTCCTTGTATTTAAGTAGGGTGGTGGCTTAGAATATTGTTCTTTGAGCTTTAAAAGTAATATGGCTTGTGAATTCTGGATAAATGGAAACGTCTGTGTAATAACATCTACAATATATGCAGCACTGATATGTGACAGGCACTGTGCTAAGAGCTTTGTGCATATTAACTCATTTAATCCCAAATGAGACCCCGTTCGAGATCTCCTCAGCTTTACCTCAAAATCATCTCTTCTCTGGGTTTTGGCCACTTGCTGAAATTGAGTGTCTTGGCTGCCACCATTATTCTCCCAACACCTTAAGCTATCTCAGGTAGGGGACAGATTCTGGCACTGCCCCTATCATGCCTGTTGTGACAGTAGCTACAGCAGTTCCGACCAGACATGACCCACAGCGGCTCTACCTTCACTGACAGCCATCCTGAGGGTTGGGTAATGCAATCTAAACCAAAAATCCAAACTCACTGCTGTCAAGTCCATTTGACTCATAGCAACCCCTCTTTGGGTTTCCAAGGTGGTATCTCTATGGAAGTAGATTGCCCAGTTTTCCTTCTGAGGAGTGGCTGGTGGGTTTGAACTGTCAGCCTCTGGTGGCACAGTGACTAAGGCATTTGACTGCTAACCAGAAGGCTGGCAGTTCAAACTCACCAGCCACTCTTCAGAAGGAAGATTGGGCAATCTACTTCCGTAGAGATACTGCCTCGGAAACCCAAGGAGAGGTTGCTATGAATTGGATAAACTCCACAACAGTGAGTTTGGTTTTTGTTAACACAATCCAGAAATGGGAAAATATGGACCAATGAGACAGAAGACTGAAAAAGCAAGCAGATCATTTCCTTTTTGTTCCTCCCGTGGTGAAGTGTTCTGAGGGGTTTTTGAAAGCTGTGACATACAGTGAAAACTGTGAGATCCAGAGCTCAATGGGACTGCCTTATTTTCTGGTCTTGCAGTTTTCAGCCTTTGACAGGGTGCATTCTTACCACTCTTCTGTTACGTTCTATTAGTGAAAAAATTGGAATTTTCCTTCTTTAACAAGTTTCTGCCTTACACAGTTTCCAGGTTTTGCAGATTTTACCGGATAAACAACGAACCCATTGTGTTTTCTTACATAACACTTTGTATTTGTTTTCCCTTTCTTTGTTTTGTTTCCCCTTTTCCTTCATGCTTGATGCCCTGAAGTTGTAACTCCCAATTCCCAATAGAACATGAGCATTTGGCATTGCCTCAGGCTTTGTTTTCATAGTTAAGAGAAAAAATGTATTAAAAACCCTCTGAGAAAGTAAGTACTATTGTATATTCACCCATTTTACAAATGAGGAAACTGATGTCCAGAGAGGTTAGGTAACTTGCCCAAGATCTTACAACCAGTAAATGGAGGAGGCTAGATTTGAACTTAGGAGCTCTGGTAGCATAGGGCCTAAGGCATTTGACTGCTAACCAGAAGGCTGGCAGTTCAAACCCACCAGCCACTCCTCTGAAGGAAGGTTGGGCAATCTACTTCCGTAGTGATACTGCCTCGGAAACCCAAGGAGGGGTCGCTATGAGTCGGGGCCGACACGACGGCACCTAACAACAACAGATTTGAACTCTGACTCCAAAGCCCATGCTCTTAACAACTCTTCTTTGCTATGCCTAATGGAGCTTGGTCTGGTTGCCTGTCAGCTTCTTCTTTCTAGAAGCTTGAAGATAAGACCTTCCTGCTCTTGATATGCATTCTGGCACTTGCAGAGTCCATGCTTTATCAGAGTTCGTTTGCGGGACTTTTCATCGTATTTGTTACTGTGAAGGCAGATCTGGGCCACTTTGGGTGAGGAACACTTGTAAGACACAGTATTAGAAACAGAAGCGCTAGCCATTCTTGACAGCTTGGTGGACAGATACATTCAACAAAGGGGACATTTTTGACTGGGACAAGATTGCTCTTCAGGCTGTGCTGTGAACTAGGAGAACTTCAGGCTTTAACTTGCCTGTCACTAGACAGAAAAGAAAGTGTAACCCCCCTCCCATTCCCCACCTGCTGTTAACATGATAGGTATGCCTTTGACTGCTTAAGGGTGGCCAATTCTATTATAATGGTGATATATATAGCAGGGTGAAAGCAACTTTCCCGGGCCAGGAGGTAGGACTATTTTTGTTCTTAATGATAATCTATTCAGTGATGAATTTGAAAAACTCAGCAGTGACTTCATGATAAGAAATACACTACATTTTGAAGTTTGGAAGCACATATTTATATAGATGAAGGTAGAGAGAGAATTAATAGCGACTCTATAGTTCAGCAAAACTTACAGATGATATACTTTATAATTTTCTATCCTGCAATAGATCCTGGGGATTCAAAGATGAATATGAGAGGGTACCTCATAAGTGTGACCAGTAGTCTTGGTTTACCTGAGACTGAAGGGGTTCCCAGGATGCAGGGCTTTCAGTGCTAAAAACTGGAAAGTCCCAGGGAGATTGATATAAATTAGCGACCCCACCTGAACTCCGAAGGCGAGCAGAGCCTAGAAAGGGAGTCAGTTATGCAAATATCTAGCTATGGAAGAGTATGATATGTGAATTTATGGAATAATAGTAATAGCTTACACTTCTATATCACTTCTTCTGAGCCAGGCATTATTTAGAATAATGCCTTTATATGCATCAACTCACTGAATCTCACAATAGCTCTGTGAAGTAAAGAACTATTACTATTACCATTTGATAAAGTAAGAAATGGAGGCACTGCTAAGAGGCAGAATTGGGATTCAAACCCAGGCAATACAGGGCTAGATCTGAAACCTTAACCTCTAAATGCTCCTCGCAAAATGCTGAAGGCATAGAATTAGTACAGAGGGATGAGCAAATAATTTTGTGGGTAACAAGAGGTAGTCATGGAAGAAGGGATGTTGTTGTTGTTGTTATGTGCCGTCGAGTCGGACCTGACTCATAGCGACCCCTCCTTGGGTTTTCAAGGCAGTATCACTACAGAAGTAGATGGCCCCATCTTCCTTCCGAGGAGTGGCTGGTGGGTTTGAACCACCAGCCTTCTGGTTAGCAGTCAAGTGCCTTAGGCACTATGCTACTAGAGCTCCCAGAAGAAGGGATAGCAGGGTGGAAAGTGATGCCTGAGCAGGATTTTAAATGGTGAATGAAGAATTAGTGGGCAGAAAGGAAAGAAAAGGGCATTCCAGGTATAATAGCTCAGCTTACAATATGGACACAAAACTTCATAGTGTTACTGGAAGTGTTGCAAATGGTGAGCACTACTCTGGTAGCATGCAAAGGATACTCTGAAAGGTAGGAATGGAAGCATGTCAGGGTACAACCAAGGATGAAGCTCTTGAAAAAACCTCAGGCAGAGCTGGTGTCTTTACCTACAGAATGTAGCAATGGCAATGGAGAGGGCTGGACATATTAAAAAAAAACAGAGGAGGTAAAATATAGTGAACTTGGTTAGTGATTGAAGGAGGGACTAAAGGAAACAGGAGACCCGAGGACAGCTTCTGTGAGTCTGGCATGTGTATCATGGTGTTCTGGTTACCTAGTGCCGCTCTGACGAGAAATATACCACAAATGGGATGGCTTAAACAAACAGGAGTTTATT
>NW_006921836.1:2243126-2250240 GCF_000298275.1 Orycteropus afer afer
TCCAGCTGCCCAGCTATTCAACTAGTCCCAGCCAAGTTGACATACAAACATAACCATCACACATGGTGCCATCAATAATTAAAAAAAAAAAAAAGAAGAAGAAGGAAATGTGGACTGAGAAGGGGAAAAATAGTGAGAGTGAGTTTAGCTTTCCACAGTGTAACTCTCAAGGGTCTGTAAGAGATCTAGATGGTACTGTCCTATGCAAGCATTCCAGAAAAAGAAGGAAATACCTTTCTGTAGAGACTACTTAGTTGTACTGATAAAGCATAGGATAATAATTACAAAGGAAGATCTTGTAGACAGGTATGAAGTAAATAGAAAGAAAAAATATTAATATAACATTTAATTCAACATCATTTGGGTTGCTCCTGTCACAGTAGAAAAAAATTAATATGTTCATTTATGTTAATGTATGAATAGCTTAATTTATTATTCTTCCTAAGAGTATTTCTATTCTATAAAAGACAGCAATACTTACAGGATCCTTACAGAAAGAATTTTACGTACCTTAATTCTAGAGGCAGGAGAATTTTTTTTTTTTTTTGCAAACAGGCCTTCTAGAACTTCTCAAATCAGTACCTTTGCCGCTCCCTCTGGTAGCGTAGTGCTTAAGGCACTTGACTGCTAACCAGAAGGCCCACCAGCCACTCCTCAGAAGGAAGATGGGGCAATCTACTTCTGTAGTGATACTGTCTTGGAAACCCAAGGAGGGGTCGCTATGAGTTGGGTCTGACTTGACGGCACATAACAACAACAACAAAAAGTCCATGTGCATGGGAGTAATGTGCATGCTCCCTTGGGTATGGAAGTAATTTGAGCAACCGAAATTTATAGTAAATTTTATACATGGATTCTACCCATACCTGTACTATGCCTCCCCCCAATATTTGCATGGTATTTGTTTCAAAATATTCAACACCTTCAGTATCTTGGGATTATAATTATAGAAAATAAGTTATTATTACTGAAGCAAAAATCTTGGTTATTTGCATGATCAATTTATTGAATTTAAGTAGTTTGTCTTTTTTTTTTTTTTAATGACACTTTTCAGTGCTATTCTTCCCTCTGATTCCCTAAGTGTGACCATGCTTCATTCAGTGTGCTCTGCTTTCTTATATGGGAAAAGGGATGTGCATCCCCTCCATTCCCATACAAACTCTCATCTATGATTTAGGTGAACGGTCTCTCAATTAAGGTGCACAAACAACGATCCTGTTTATCAAATACACTCTTTCCCAGAAAACTTCAAGTAGAATCTAATATGAATACATTAATTGGACTTAGCATGTCTTCCTTGAAAAAAAATCAGGACTGGAGGAATGGAAATCCACAGAGTAATGGAATTTCCCAAAGACATACTAAGTCAGGGAACTAACAAAAATGTCCTTCCATCCTGATATCTTGTTGTTGTTGTTATGTGCCGTCGAGTCGGACCCAACTCATAGCGGACCCTCCTTGGGTTTCCAAGGCAGTATCGCTATGGAAGTAGATAGCCCCATCTTCCTTCTGAGGAGTGGCTGGTGGGTCTGAACTACCAGCCTTCTGGTTAGCAGTCAAATGCCTTAGGCACTATGCCACCAGAGCTGGTCCTTTAACCACTAGGCAATTCTGTTTCCTTCTTGTTAGAATGTCATCATTTCTGAACTAGCCAAATCAGAGAGTAACTCTGCTCTGATGATTGAGTGGGCTGGGGATCCATTAGACCAGGCGAAACGTCACCCATCTCTCAGATTTCCTAATCTTGGCTTTTATTTAGACAAGCATGCTGCTCACTGTTCCGGCACCATCCATCTTCGTCAGCACCCAAGGCCACAACTCTGTCTGAATGGCCAGTGATATATGGCAGATAGAGTGCACCAAAGACATTAAATTCTATATGACATTTATATGGACTCTGAGCCCACCAGAGATGGATTGATGCTGCCATAAAGCTTTGTGGTAGCCAGGCAAACAAAAGACTAAGGAGACTGGTGGGGGAGAGGGGGTAAAGAAAAGTAATAGCTTTCTCCAGTCACTTACCTCCTCTGCAGAGGTTGGCTCACATCTTATTAGAGAATGAAGAAGTGAGTAGAGGGATTTGTGGGGCCCAGCACAGAGCAAACTCAGCCTTGATTATCAAAGGTACTCCTAGTGGCCTTGGCTAGGCCAGCAAGCAGCACAGGTTAACAAGACACTTATAATACCCTACTTGGATCCCAGTGGACCCTACCAACCATATGCCTTCATGGAATAAAGAAAGGTATATGTATGCAAAGGTGGCAATGACTCAAGCAAGTGTTTGCCCGCATATCCATTGTGTCTCCTTGGCAAGATATCTTCAACATCATGGTTATGAGGTTATTTATGGGCACACTCACCCAGGATGGAAAGGAGCTGGCATTCCACTCTGCATGGCCAGCATGCAGACTGAATTGAAGATAGAAACTGCCTGGATTTGTGTTCAGAATTATCAGCAAAATGGAATTCATCTTTACCTGATCCAACAGGTATTTTGTAAGTACCCAGGAACCTGACCGGAAAACACTCTTATACAAGAAACCAGTAATCTATTTTTCGTAGCGAATGCTAACCAGTTATGCAAGCATTTAATGTGCTTAGAATTGCTGCAAACAAAACCTCCAATGATCAGAAATGGGGCTTCCCCACCCCCACCCTTGCCTTTCCGCATGGACATGGACATGCTGTTACAGACCACTGTTTATGTGTTAATGTGCATTCTCCATGGACTGCCTGCTGCTAACTTTGGGAGATGCAGATTTTTCAATCATTCAAACCACAGAAACACATACATATTTTTAAAATAATGAGTGCCTAAAAAGCCCCACATTTACATGAAGAAAGACAACAATAAATTTGACTTACCAGTTTAGGTTGCTCAAGGCAGCAGAGGAACAAGTTGTTGGTAATTGTCCAGTGCTTTCATTCAGTAAATCACATTGGCTTTGCTTTCTCCTGTGGCTCAGCCTCTGCGCAAAGCAGGCAAACCTCCTTCCTATTCTGTGTAAAGGATAAAATGCGAACAGGATCACTACAAGCAAGAGCTGAAGTCCATGATCACTAAGCCACTCTTAGTGCAAAATAAAAGAGCAAACGATGCCCAAGAGGGCAGGGGAGAGGGAATCGGCTTGGCCCCAGAATCTAGGTGTATTCTCACACTTGCAGCCTCAGGAAGGCTTGATTTCTCAAGCTTGTGTGCGTGTAATGAAAGGATGCCATGACTTCAGTGTGTGTTTAGCCTATTGTATCTGTGAGGACCATTCACAACAGCATGCAAGGATAACAAGGTTTATGACAAACAAGGTTGAATTGGAACCAGCTGTCACTCAGCAGTGAGCAAAGGGGCGGTGGGGCAGCTTTGAATGCCATCAACTGCAGAAAAAGACAGATCGCCTGGCGTCTAGGAGCCCCTCCAGTAATGTGCGACTGCAAATGATATTCAGCTCTTCTAGACATCCCCTTTCTCCTACTGCTGCCTGGGACCAGATGCATACAGGTGGCAGTCACATCCCCTCACCACAGGATACCTGTGCAATCTTTTCAAGCTCCCAGCAGAAGCAACGGGCATTTTAAGAAAACTCCAAATCCGGACAGGGCTGCTCAACCAGTGCTTGAGTTTTTGTCAGAGACTTTGGGAGACTTAGGACACCGAGAGGTTCTGTCTCCGGAGAAGATTCCCAGTGGGTGTCCCTGGCTCCTTTCACAGCATACCGCTTTACATGACTAATGAAACACACAAAACAGATTTCCTAGAAAGCCGTATATGTAGGTATTTTCGTGTTTCTCTATGAAATAAAATGGCAAAAGAGCTTCACAAACTGCTTCTTATGTTGTGGTGGGGGGCATTGCTGTTTGGGAGTATACTTGACTAGCGTGCGTGCGCACACACACACGCACACACGCACACATACACACACACATGTCCCTAGCAACAGCATTAAGTCTTTCTAAAGCTCTATTCAAATGAATGCTTAGCTGCTGTG
Organism: Orycteropus afer afer; assembly: GCF_000298275.1. Lineage (NCBI taxonomy): Eukaryota > Metazoa > Chordata > Mammalia > Tubulidentata > Orycteropodidae > Orycteropus > Orycteropus afer. The sequence goes on from NW_006921836.1 coordinate 2,247,110, forward strand.
ATGACTTCAGAAATAATTTTGGACCCTTCTACCAGGCACTCACTCTGTTCTGTTATACCTGGAGCCAAATCAACTCCCAGATTTTGAATGTGGCTTTAGCAAATCAAAAGAAAACCTCTTGGTTATAAAGAAGAGAGCCGAGTGTACATCTCTGGCCTGGTAATTAATTAGAATCCTGGGGATGGGACCATGTATGCCTGAAAATCCCTCCTTTTCTGAGAGGCAGACTCTCATCTGGGAGGCTCACTCCTCACTAACAGGTGGCTGTTCTGGAGCTGGGACCCGAGGTCAGGCTTGATGACTCCTCCAAAATCTGGGCTACCAAAGGAAAAGCTCAGTTCAGCTTTATGAAATTGTCTTACTTTTTCATTTCTCATTAGAAAGGCAGACTCTTTCAGGAATATTTAATCTATCTTTCTCTCTCTGGACTTGCTTGCTCATCAAAGCATTGCTACAAATAATCTAATTTGGGAATATTCATGCCCTTGAGGTTTCAAAGGCTAGCTTTTCATTAAGGATTAAGAGTTAAACTACCCATCCACAGTTTAAGTCTAAATGATTGCCAGGTAAAACTTTACTCTGACTCTAAAAAAACTTTAGTGCAGATTCAATCTATCTGGTGAGATGAGCCTGGTGATTCGGAAAAACTCTACTAAGCATAGGGAGTTACTTCAAACTCCGATGTAAACCTAAGGGGATGATTCCTATTCTAATGTAGCATTGCCACCCGGAGCCAAAACTTAAGCCTGAGTCACTAAGTCCAAGTCCATTGCAAAGCAGTTTCATACATTCATCCATCCATTCCTTAATGCACCCTTCAATGGGTATTTGAGTACTTAATACGTTAGATACACTGTGCCAAATACTTTAATGCTTCCCAAAGCCTGTTAATTTGTCATACTCTGGTGATTTGTGTCTTGCTATGATGCTGGAAGCTATTTGAAATATCAGCAGTGTCACCCACAGTGGACAGGTTTCAGTAGAGAGCTTCCAGACTAGGGCAGATTAGGAAGAAAGGTCCAGTGATCTACTAGCAAAAATTGGCCAAATCAAACCCTCTGGATCAAAACATGACATTGTCTGATTCAGTCTGGAAGACAAGCCCCTATGTTGGAAGGCACTCAGAACACACCATCACTGCCACAATGGATTTGGGCATGTCAACAATGGTGAAGATGACACAGGACCAGGCAGTGGTTTGTTCTATACGTGGTCCGCCATGAATTGGAGCTGTTTTGACGGTAACAACAACAACAACGTAGATGAAGTATAAACTCCTTGATTCACCTCTGCAAAGTTATCCATAATATGGCCCCATCTAGACCATGGTCATGGGAGACATCAAGCTCAATTGGCACAACATAGTACACAAAAATATTACGCTACATCTCACTTTGGTGAATCGCGACTGGGGTCTTAAAAGTTAGTGAGCAGCCAACTAAGAGTAACTATTAGTCTCTCCTCCTCCAGAGCAAAGAAGAGTGAAGAAAATCAAAGACACATGGAAGCAGTTAGTCCAAAGGACTAATGGATCATGGGAACCTCAGCCTATATGACCCTGAGACCAGAAGAACTAGATGGTGCCTGGTTACCAGTGCCAACCACTCAGAAAGGGATCAAAATTAGAGATCCTGAATAGAGTGGGAGAGAGAATGTGGAACAAAATTTAAGAAAAAAAAAAAAACATGAAAAAGACCAGAGGCTGGTGAAACCCCTGAGTATGGCCCCAAGTCACTCTTTGGCCTGGAAGTGAACTCACTCTGGTGGCTTAACTCTCAGCCAAATAATAAACAGGCCTACCAGCTGAACAACTACAACAGGGATATTCTCCTTTGAATAATCCATCATGGAGGATTAGAAGGGCAGCATTAGCACAGGGAGAAGGTGGGAAGGCAGCAATGCATAGGCAAGAAGGACACAGGGAAAGGGTAACCATAAGGAGGATGTGGGAAGAAAGCTGTTACACTAAGGGGAATGCAACCAGTGTCACAAAATAAAATGTGCATGGACTATTGAATGTAAAATGAATCTGCTTTGTAAAATTTCACCCAAATCACAATAAAAATTAAAAAAAAAAAGTGGCTCATCTAGCTCTCCAGCCTAACTACTTGTATTTCCTGCTGTAGCCTCTCTGAAAGCCTTTTAGTTCCTGAGACAAGTCATCCTCCCTTTAACTCCATACCTCTGCATAGGCTATTCTTCTACCTGGAATGCTCAGTCTCCTTTGTTTGACTAGCTTCTAAACACACTTACAGTTCCGGATTAAATGTCACCTCCCAGAGTTATTTTTTTGGTCCCTGGGCTGTTAGGTACACAGATCTATAATCCTATAGCCCCTTGCACTTTCCCATCATTACTTTTATGGCATTTATTTGGTTAACATCAGTCGTCCTTGTTATAAGATTTTGAGTGCAAAGTCTCTTATTTACTGCTGTATTCCTAGTTTTCAGGAGAGTTCCAGTACATAGAAAGCATATAGGAAGCATTTAGTGGGGTTTCTTTCTTTCTTTCTTTTTTTTTTCTTTTTAATTTTTAGCGTGCATTTTTTAAATAAATGAATAAACCACCTCAGAGAATAATGGGGTCTTTGGATTGAAAGGAACATTAAAGTTCACAGAATAGCTGATTTTTGTCTTGCTTAGTGGCCATCCATTCAAGGCTTGCTTCGTCCCATTAGCCCTTCTTGATCAATGCCAACCCATACTGATGGCACACTTCCTTTGTCTTCCATCCCCCTTACAGTATGTTTTTGTTTTTGTTCTCCAATTGTTTCTTGGAGTTTATCTTATCTCTGCAAACTGGTATTTTTCATAATTCTAGCATAAACCTGCAATTATCTGATGTTTGATTCACTCTACAGTAAACATTTGAACAGAAAATTAAGTGATCAGAGTCTTACTTGACCAGAGATTACTCTGGTATTGGGGGAAGGATGGATTGGACTGGCCAGACCCAGACAGACCATAATAATAATGACTACCACACAGGACTAGGATTTAAAAGCAGCCTTGCCCAGGTTATGGTCATTGCTTGGTCACAGCCAGCTATCCAGAGTGACCAAGTAGTTGATCCTGTGGGCTTGGGACCGTAGTCGCAGGGGACATCAAGCTCAATTGGCATAACATACTATA
>NW_006921836.1:2252267-2265694 GCF_000298275.1 Orycteropus afer afer
CCTTTGGTGATGGATGTTGTTGTTATTGTTATGTGCTGTCGAGTTGATGCATAGATCTAATGAATTTAGACTCAAAAAGTAGCCAAGGGCTAGACTGAGAAGAGCTTGAACAGTGCTAAAGAGTTTGGACTTTTTCTAAAGGTAGCAGGAATTTGAGCAGGAGAATGTCATTATAACCACTAAGATCTCTTGGCCTAGCCATTGTGGACATTAAGCTGAAGTGGTAAGAACCTGGAAGCGGGGAGACACTGATTGGGGTGGGGTGGGGTGGGGCTGTGAAAATGCAAATTAGGAGATGAATATGGGACACACTTTGGACGCAGAACTTACAGGGCTTGCCAATGGTACAGGTGGAGGTAGGGGAAGGAGTGAGAGAAAGAAGCTAAAGATGACTTAAAGTTTTAACCTGGGAGATGGGTAGATGATGGTGACATCAACTCACCCAAATGGCAAACATAGATATAATTTGGGTGTTTATGTTCTGTACAGTTTTTTTAGGATAGGGAAAAGAGCAGGAGGCTTAGTCACTGGGGCCACATGAATGTGCTTAGACTGCTATGAAGAAGCCATTAAAAAAAAAAAAATTCCCACTGTTTAGTTGATTCTGATTCTGACCCCAACTCATAGAGACTCTACAGGACAGAGTAGAACTAGCCTATAGGGTTTCCAAAGCTGTAAATCTTTACAGAAGCAGACTGCCTCATCTTTCTCCCATGGAGTAGCTGGATGGGTTTGAACCACCACCATTTGGTGGTAGCAAAAGGTTAGCACTTGAACTCCTTAACCACTGCACCATGAGAAGAAGCCATTAGTGTACAGTAAAGAGGAGCCTAGGAGCCCTGGTGATGTAGTAGTTCAAGCTCTCAGCTGCAAACCAAAAGGTTGGTGGTTCAAACCCATCAGCCACTCTGCGGGAGGAAGATGTGGCAATATGCTTCGGTAAAGGTTTGTTGTTATTATGTGCTGTTGAGTTGGACCCGACTTATAGCGACCCCTCCTTGGATTTCCAAGGCGGTATCACTACAGAAGTAGATTGCCCAACCTTCCTTCCAAGGAGTGGCTTGTAGGTTTGAACCACCAGCCTTCTGGTTAGCAGTCAAGTGCCTTAGGCACTATGCTACCAGAGCTCCTTGGAAACCCTATGGGACAGTTCTGTTCTGTCCTGTATGGTTGCTATGAGTCACAATCAACTTGATGTCAGCGGTTTTGGTTTTGGATAAAGAGGAGCTTTGTTGGCTCAATGTTAAGCACTTAGCTGCCAACTGAAAGATTGGTGGTTTGAACTCACCCAGTGGAACTGCCGGAAATTAACCTAGCAATCTGCTTCCATAAAGATTACAGCCAAGAAAATTGTGGGGCCGTTCTACTCTGTCACATGAGGTCACTATGAGTTGGAATCACCTTGATGGCACCCAATGACAACGAAGAAGTCAGTTCAGGCTTGGACAGGGGCACTGCCTCTAGCAACCAGCAGAGCCACTTGGAGGGGGGATAGGGGTAAAGTTCCTTTTGGAAGAGCTCGCAGTTTCCTGTGGAAGGTGTTGTTTAGCATCCTGGAGAGAACCTGGGTTTGGGAACGGAGTGTTTGAGCTGAAGTCCTGGTGCTGTGCCTCACCAGCTGGGCGACCTTGGCCAAGTTACTTTCTATTTCTGGGCCTTATTTTCTCACTTTCAGAGGGAAGGAATTGGACCAGTTAAACTGAAAGGTTCCCTTTAGTACACTCTCTCTGATCTGTGAGATTCAACATTCAGAATTCCAGAAAAATACTTGTGAAATAAGGCCATATCCTGCCAATATCAGAAGTCGGTGTCCACTTTCCCCAGTAAAACCCTGCCCATATTTTGCGAAGATCCATATATCACTGAAAATGCACGTCTGTCCGGCAGTTAGTCTCATGTGGTTTGTTTGTAAGACACAAATTTAAATTGATCACTTTTGATTGTCATTTTCTAACGATGTTTCACTCTTTTCTTTTTTGGTAAAGATTTCCTTTTTTTTTAGGGTGTGTCTTTTCATCGGAGTCTCAAAATTAAATTATGGGAAGAAAGCAGCTGTACTGCCTGTGATCAGCAAAGTGGTGGCCAGCCTGCTTCCGCTCCCTAAGCTCCTGACCTTCTTTAGGGCGCGGCTGCTCAGTAACGCTTCGATTCTTTGCTCAAAAATAAAATGTACTACTTATCGAAAGTTGCTAAAAAGGGGACAAAAACCTAGGGAAAGAAAACGAACACCGCAGGGTGGATCTTAACATGCTTATTATGTGCGAAGTTGTTAGTAATGAATGTGAAATCTGGTCCTCGCCTCCCTCCCAATGTTTAAGCCCTCCCCCCCCCCAGGCGGAAAAGCAAAAACGTAGAGGGGGGGAGCTTTGGCTATTCAATCTCAAGCAGACCTTTTCAAAAGGTGCAGCCTGTTCATAGGCATGTTGTTTCTTGATGATTTTGTTTTAAGCACCAGTTGACCTTTGTGACCAAAAGTTAAAAGTCCCCAAGTATCCCGAGACCCCTCTTTTGGAATTCTTCTCTAAGTCTTGGAGACTAGAGACAGGGCATTTAAGAATATCCTTCAAAAAGAGATGGTCCATGTGACATCTAGTGTGATTTGATGACAGAGTGTTTATCCTCACTAATCATGTGAGATTTTTCCAGCGTTTTATTTTTGAGAAATGGGATTGTCTTAAGAGGAGGTTACAAACACTCCAGTGAAAGCTTTCCAAGAACTGCTTCGTAAGGCCGGCCTCTCAGTAGCCTCTTGCAGGGCTGCAGTGCTGATGTGATAATCAGGGTCCGTGCTTCTGAAAAGTCTTCTTGTTCTGGCTGCCACCCTCCTTCCAGTCATCATTAGAATTCCCAGGCTATGAATCCTCTATTGTCTGTCTGAGCCCAGGATCCCCCACACCATGCCGAGGAAGGAATGTGAGCTCCTAGGTCTGGCTTTAAGTCTCAACCTTATCCAGCAGGTCACAAAGCTCCATTTATATGCAGCTCTGAAGTTTTATCGTAATTCTTTATCTGCTCAGACCCATATATTGTCTAGGGCAGTCAGGAGATGTTTGGCAATGAAGCTCATTTATCCTCGTTTTCTCAATTGGCACACTTGACATTTTAATATTTATGTTCCCATTGCCCTAACTTTGGATGTCAAAGATATGATACTAGACAAGTAGTATTATCAAAGAATAATAGAACTACACAGAGGAGTACACCAGAGTTGATGCATGATGTGGTTTACCATATTACCAATCATTACATCACAAATAGTTACTTTTTAACCTCTTGGTGGAAAGAATAATAATAAATGTTGTCATTTATCAAACAGCTCCTACATGCCATGCTGGAATCCCAGTGAATTCACATGCCTACAAAGCAGGATTGCCCACTTTTTATGCATGGGGAAGCTAAGGTTCAGAGAGATTAATTAACTTGTTTATGTGCATTAAGTGGCAGAGCTGAGACTCAAACCTAGGTCTGTGACTACAAAGTTCATGGCATTTTTACCACACTCCTTTGCCTCTTATATTTCATGAGAAGTTGTTTTAAGTAAGTATAACATATTTATTTTTCATCAAGAATTATGACCTTAAGGCTGTTAAAAAATGCTTTGGTCAACTGACTAATGAGATCTGCTCAGAGAAACATTAGCACAATGTCAGGTCAGAGGAGGAATTCGTGGCATATATTCCACCTATCAATAGGTGGCAGTATTCACCTAAATCTCTCCAAGAAGAGTCAGCACAGGTCACTTCTTTTTATAACCACCCCAAGGCCATCTATATTCTTTGATATACTGGGATTTTATCACAATGAATAGCATATGCAATAAATGGGTTGCTAACTAGTATATTGCACAGTTTTAACTTCTCCAAAACTTTAAGAACATGTACACCTACCTACCCATCAAGCCATGCAAATCTTCACCAGGAAGCGTGAAAACTGGAGTTCGACATACAGATCTTGATCCTGTCTCTGCATAGTGACATTTGCACATTCGTAAGGGAGTGGAATACGATCCTTCCCAGAGAAGCTTGGCTTCCTTTCCATTCATAACATTCATTTTGGCCATTTCTCTGGGGAAGTCTTTTGTTTGCATGTCAAAGCCAATGATGACTTTTGGGTCTTCACTTATTTAGAGGAGGTTGTGTGGAATTCTCATATAATTTAAAAATGAAACTGTATTTTCAGTACAACTAGTATATTGCACAGTTTTAACTTCTCCAAAACTTTAAGAACATGTACACCTACCTACCCATCAAGCCATGCAAATCTTCACCAGGAAGCGTGAAAACTGGAGTTCGACATACAGATGTTCAATGTACAGATCAAAGTGATCAAGTTGATGAGTCAAAGTAAAGAATGATAAACGACTTTGCTACACTTTAGGCAGATTCTTTTTCTTCTTTCTCCTTATTTTTAAAAGAAAATCATATAAAAAATGTCCATAGTTCAAGTATTAACACAGTCTATATTCTAGCTGCCAACAGGAACCTACCTAGTAGAATTTCGTTTTGAAACATCAAGAAAACAGGTAGTAGTAGATGAAAGGATACACAGAGAGATTCTTAGGTCTACCTTTTATGTTGACCTCTCCAATTTCATTTGGGAAGGGTGGACTTGATCATGATCAGTGATGACCAAGAAGCACTTAGGCATCAGATGAGTCTTAACTTGTAAGGCTAAGAGGTTGACTCAAGTGAGATTTTCAGGAGACCTTATTCTCTCAAAAGAAATTGAATTAGCTGGTGGATGAAGGAAGATCTTGAATATAGCATATTCACGTTCTCTTTTATGTCCCCAAATAAAAGTGTCTTTTTCCTCTTTCACTGTGGTATTTTTTAACTATGTCATCACTCTCTGCACAGCCTATCTTTCATTAGAGTTATTGGGGGCTGGGGAGTGGCTCTATCTACTTTTGTTACCGGGTAGAAAAACTCCATGAGGGTAAGGCTTTGCGTTTTCCTCTCAACAGCTCAAGTACTGGAACCTTGTACATGATAGATGATGTTCAAATAATATACATCTTATTCAACTGAATTAAAGAGAACTCAGGAGAATGCATTTTACACTTTGGTTTGTAGGTTTCAAGAAAAATTGCAGCTTGCATGTTGGAAACCATGCATGGGTAACATTTCTTATTTCTCATCTGGTTCTTCCATTTTAGGACAGTACTGGGAAGTGGCTATAGGTGTATTGTGCCAAAAACCACTCCACTCCTGGAACCATTCACTAATTTTATATCCTGGGCAAGGCCACCTTACTTTGGAGAATGCCCTTGGCATCTGACCATTAACCGCAGAGGCAGGCAAAACAGCAGCTGCAAGGGACATAAGTGACCCATATCTAGTGTATCACTCCAAACACTAGTATTTCCTACCTTTGTGGTTTGAGGACCCAATCTGCACTAAAAAGCTGAACAGTACAATGCTGTTTCTTAATGGTAGCTATCATTGTTTCCCATATTGAGGGAAAGCTAAACACAGGGGGAGACATTCATCTTCAAAAGCTTACAAAATCACACTCAACCCATTAGGTATATCAGGAGATATTGCCATGCTCAGGAAATGAATCATCCAGCCGAATATCACAGGCATAATGAAGTTGTCAACAGCAACAGCGGCAGCTGCAGATTTTCTGATTAAGTGTTGACTGTGCTGGCCATTCAGGGACACACCAGGAAGGAAATTATTGTCACACTGTCCACCACATTCCCAGGCCTGGCCTCAGCCACAGCGATAAACCTAATACCCCTACGAGCACATGGAAAACAACAGTAACAACAACAAACCCAAAAGAAAGTGCATCCTCTTCCGATGCTCTCCTATTCTTCACATTGCTGGAGTCTTTCTCCACCTGCTGCCCCAATCTGTCATCTTCTTTCAAAAAAAATTGTAATGCTAAAGCAATTAAGACTATACCAAAAAAAAAAAAAAAAAAAAACCAAAAAACTCCATGACGAGGAGTGTACATTTAGATTCTGGCCTCTCTAAACAAACGTTTTACAATGGGCTCAAAATAAGCAATAGTCCAGCAGGAAAGCTTTAACTACACTGGTTGGTAGGATTTATGCCTCTCTCATGAGTCAAGATGAAGCCAGGCTGAGTGGATCCTTCCTACAGATGGGTCTGAGCAAGTTAATATAGAGAGTCTCTTGACATTAGCTGGAAGAATCTCCTGGATGGATTTTTTTTTTTTTTTCTATTAAACACTTCCCAGAAGGAAGATGGGGCAATCTACTTCCGTAGTGATACTACCTCAGAAACCCAAGGAGGGGTCGCTATGAGTCAGGTCCGACTCGACAGCACATAACAACAACATTAAACACTTCCAGCTTTCTCTTCTGTAAGGTGAGGAAGTCAAGCTATATGACCTGAAGACCACTTTCAGCTCTATCGAACATGCTATGATATCAAGAGGGTAATGAAGCACATAGTACACAGAAGTGTGGCTCTGCCACAAACACGAGATGTTTTATTTCTACCCAGCTACACTTGGTAGCAAGGAGCTCTGGTGATACAGTGATTAAAGCCTTTGACTGCTACCCAAAAGGCTGGAGGTTCGAACTCACCAGATGCTCTGTGGGACAAAGATGAGGCAGTCTGGTTTACTGATTTACAAACTTAGAATCCTATGGAGCAGTTCTACTCTGTCCTAGAGGGTTACTATGAATCATAAAGGTTAGTGCGGTTTTTTTGTTTGTTTGTTTTTAACTTTAACAAACAGAGTTTATTCTCTTACAGTTTGTTGTTGTTGTTGTTGTTAGGTGCCGTCGGGACATATCTGACTCATAGCGACCATAGCGAAACACTGCCCGGCCCCATGCCAGCTCCGCAATCCCTGCTATATTTGAGCCCATTGCTGCAGCCACTGTGTCAATCCATCTCGTTGATGGACTTCCCCTCTTTCGTCGACCCTCCACCCTACCAAGCATGACATCCTTCTCCAAGGAATGGTCCCTTCTGACAACATGACCAAAGTATGTAAGACAAAGTCTGGCCATTCTTGCTTCCAAGGAGCATTCTGGCTGCACTTCCTCCGGGACAGATCTGTTAGTTCTTTTAGCAGTCCATGGTGCTTTCAGCATTCTCTGCCAGCACCACAATTCAAAAGCATCAGTTCTTCGGTCTTTCTTATTCATTATCCAGCTCTCACATGCATGTGAGGCAACTGAAAACATCATGGCTTGTGTCAGGTTCACCCTAGTCCTCAAGGAGACATCTTTGCTCTTCAGCACTTGAAAGAGGTCTTTTGCAGCGGACTTGCCTGGTGCTATATGTCGTCTGATGTCCTGACTGCTGCTTCCATTGGCGTCAATTGTAGGACCGAGCAATGTGAAGTCTTTGACAACCTCAATCTTTTCTCCATTTATCGTGATGCTGCTTATAGGTCCAGTTGTGAGGATTTTTGTTTTCTTTATATTGAGATGTAATCTCAATACCTCAGACTAAATACTGCAGACTGTATCCTTCAGTCTTCTTCAGTAAGTACTTCAAGTCATTCTCACTTTCAGCAAGCAAAGTTTTGTGTCATCAGCGTATCACAGGTTGCTAACGATTCTTCCTCCAAACTTGAGGACTCTTCATGTAGTCCAGCTTCTCAGATTATTTGCTCAGCATATAGATTGAATAAGTATTGTGAAAGGATACAATCCTGATGCACTCCCTTCTTGATTTTAAACCATGCAGTGTCCCCTTGTTCTGTTCAAACTACAGCCTCCTGGTCTATATACAGGTTTCTTGTGAGTACAATTAAGTGCTCTGGAATTCTTATTCTTCTCAATGTTATCCACAATTTTTTATGATCCACACAATCAAATGCTTTTGCATAGTTAATAAAACACAAGTAAACACCTTTCTGGTATTCTTTGCTTTAAGCCAAGATCCATCTGACATCTGCAATGATATCCCTTGTTCCACGTCCTCTTCTGAATCCAGCTTGCATCTCTGGAGGTTCTCTGTCAATATACTGCTGCAACCATTTTTGAATTATCTTCAGTAAGATTTTACTTGTGTGTGATATTAATGATATTGTTCTATAATTTCCACATTCTGTGGGATCACCTTTCTTTGGAATGGTACAAACATGGATCTCTTTCAGTCAGTTGGCCAGGTAGCTGTCTTCCAAATCTCTTGGCATAACCAAGGGAGTGTCTCCAGTGGGACATCTGTTTGTTGAAACATTGCAATGAAACGTCAATTCCTGGAGCCTTATTCCTCACCACTTCCTTCAGTGCAGCTTTGACTTCTTCCTTTAGTACCATTGGTTCTTGATCATATGCCACCTTCTGAAATGGATGAAAATCTACCAGTTCTTTTTGGTACAGTGACTCTGTATTCCTTCCATCTTCTTTTGATGTTTCCTGCATCATTCAATATTTTCCCCATAGACTCTTTCAATAGTGCAACTTGAGGCTTACATTTTTTCCTCAGTTCTTTCAGCTTGAGAAATACTGAGTGTGTTCTTCCCTTTTGGTTTTCTAAGTCCTAGTTTTTTCACATTTTATTATAGTAATTGGCTTTGTCTACTTGAGCTGCTCTTTGGAATCTTCTGCTCAGTTCTTTCATCTTGTCATTTCTTCCATTTGCTTTGGCTACTCTCTGCTCAAGGGCAAGCTTCAGAGTCTCTTCTGTCATCCATTTTGGTCTTTTCTTCTCATCTTTTTAATGACCTCTTGCTTTCTTCATGGATGATGTTCTTGATGTCATCCCACAATTCTTCTGGTTTTTGGTCATTGGTGTTGAATGCATCAAATCTATTCTTTAGATGGTCTCTAAATTCAGGAGGGATATATTCAAGATCATATTTTGCCTCTTGTGGACTTGTTTTAATTGTCTTCAACTTCAAGTTGAACTTGCATATAAGCAGTTGATGGTCTGTTCCACAATCAGCTCCTGGCCTGGTTTTGGCTAAAGATACTGAGCTTTTCCATTGTCTCTTGCCACAGATGTAGTCAATCTGATTGCTTTGTATTCCACTTGGCAAAGTCCACATGTATAGCTGCTGTTTGTGTTGTTGAAAAAAAGTATTTGCAATGAATAAGTTGTTGGTCTTGCAAAATTCTATTATGCCATCTCCAGCATTATTTCTGTCACCAAGGCCAAATTTTCCAACTACCAATGATTCTTCTTTGTTTCCAACTTTTGCATTCCAGTCACCAGTGATACTTAACACATCTTGATTTCATGTTTGGTCAATTTCAGACTGCAGAAGTTGATAAAAATCTTCAATTTCCTCATCTTTGGAATCTTTGCTGGTTGGTGCATAAATTTGCATAATAGTCATATTAACTGGTCTTCTTTGTAGGTGTATGGATATTATCCTATCACTGACAGCATTGTACTTCAGGACAGATCTTGAAATACTCTTTGTAATGATGAATGCCACACCATTCCTCTTCAAATTGTCATTTCCGGCATAGTAGATCATATGGTTGTCCGATTCAAAATGGTCAAAACCAGTCCACTTAAGCTCACTAATGCTTAGGATATCAATCTTTATGCATTCTATTTCATTCTTGACAACTTCCAATTTTCCTGGATTCATATTTCATACATTCCATATTCTGATTATTAATGGATGTTTGCACCTATTTCTCCTCAACTTGAGTCATGTTATGTCAGCAAATGGAAGTCTCAAAAGCTTTACTTTATGCATATGAGTAAGGTTGGTTCTACTCTGATGATGCAGCTCTTTCCCAGTTGTATTTTGAGAGCCTTTGGACCTAAGTGGGTCATCCTCCTGCACTGTATCAGGCAGTGTTTCTGGGCTATTAATATAGTTGCCTAGTAATATAACAGACAGTGTTTCTCTGCTATTCATAAGGTCTTCCCTGGCCAATTCTTTGAGAAGTGGATGGCCTCTTCCTTCTTCCTAGTCTGTCTCAGTCTGCAAGCAGTGCTGAAACCTGTGCACCCTGTGCAACCCCACTGGTTTTTGAAACACTGGTGGCACAGCCTCACACCTCACAGCAACATTCCACCACAGTACAACAAACTGACAGACAAGTTTTTCTCCCTTATCTGTTTGAAACTTCTCTACCCGCCCCTTACGTGGTTTCCTGCAGCTTGCTTGCTCTGTCCTGGACACCCTGGTTTTCCTTTCTTTACCCCATCACTTTTCTTGCCACTTGGGGGAGGAGCTGGGTCCCCCCCCTTACCTGGATCCCTCTGCTGCTTGCTCACTCTGTCCTGGACACCCTGGCTTTCATTTTCTTTCTCCTCTGCTTTTCCTGCCACTTGGAGTGGGGGTGAGGCCTGGGTCCCTCCCTTTACCTGGATCCCTCTGCTGCTTGCTCACTTTGTCCTGTATGCCCTGGCTTCCTTTCCTTTCCCTTCTACTTTTTCTGCCATTGGGGGAGGGCTTGGTCCCTCCTCTTACCTGGATCCCTCTGCCGCTTGCTTGCTGTGTCTCCTTACAGTTCAGTAGGCTAGAAGTCTGAGTTCAAAGTGCCAGTTCTAGGTGCTGGATGAAAACCCCTCAACGTTGGGCTTCAGCTCTGCCTCTTGCTCCTGGCCCACTGAAGCGGGATGCTTCTCTTAACTCAGACAGCTGCTGGCTGCTGAGGTTGACAAACCCAAGATTGACAAGTAAAATGTCACAGTCAAAATTATCAAGCAACATGGCATGCCACTAATTCAAGTCCAGAAACAGTTTTAAGACCAGCAAACAACATGGCAAACCACTGAGATGAAGACTTGGCCAAATGCAGGATCCAAATGTGCCAAAAAGCTAAAGACTATTCTCAAAGCTGCTTCTTATATAGCGAAAGCAGACCATATACCTAAAGCAGCTCCTCAAATGCTCATAGTAGATTCCATCATGCAGTTGATTATAAAGGTTAATGATATGAACCCACCAAGCAGTTCCATGGAAGAAAGGCCTGGTGATCTGCTTTTTTAAAGATTACATCCAAGAAAACCCTATTGAGAGTTCTATTCTGTAACTCATGAGTGACATGAGTGGGAATCAACTTGATGGTAATGGGTTTACTCTTGGATTATATTGGACATGTATTCTGATATTCAGCATCAATATATGTGACCTCTTTTTCTCTAGAGTGCTCTGAAATCTGCTTTAAACATTTAACATTTATCAGGGAAGTTTGGTGATTTAAAAATTAATGTAGACATGCCTCACTCATTAATAGGACCCTACATCTATTCAAGGAGTTCTGCTGGTGCAGTGGTTAAAGCATTTGGTTACTAACCAAAAGATTGGTGGTTCAAACCCACCAGATGCTCTGCAGGAGAAAGATGAGGCAGTCTGTTTCTGTAAAGATTTACAACCTTGCAAACTCTATGGGGGCAGTTCTACTTTGTCCGATTGGGTTGCTATGAGTTGAAATCAACCTGACAGCAGTGAGTTTGGATGGCAGTCATTCTGTCTTTTCAGTTTTTCTTAAGATAAAGTCAACAGGTACTTCTGTCGATGAGACTGGTATTTTTTTATGTCCTTTGATTGTTTCATTACTCTAGGTGGCCCCACTGAGTGTGGGGCAATTTGCATGCCCTCCATGCTTATTATTATTAGTTTTCTCTTGATTGACAACACAAATGGGTTTCATTAAATTTTTCCATGAGCTTTTCTGTTTGGAGTTTGAGTGCAAGGTTTACATTGAATTCTAGATCCCCTTGACCAAGTTTCAGAAAAGATCCTCTCACCATCAGTTAACGGCTCAATAAATAAATCTCCAAAGAAGCCTTCTCTCTTTTCCAGCTCCTCTGTTCTTGCTTACTCCATGGCCTGAGTTCCTTAGATGACATTTGTGTGGCTAGTTTGTAACCTAGTCTCTTGCCAGATTGCTCACTGTCCTATTCCCATAAGAAATACCTCAACAGTTTCATAAATTGAAAAGTCTCCTTGGTTGATTTCCATAATTCCATATCATCAAACCTTAGTATAGAGAAGAGAATTCTTTGCAATAAACAACCATGGTGAGATTTCAAAATACTAAGATAAAGAAGAAGTGAGGAAGCTAATTGTATTTGCACATTCAAACATAATAATGAAGTCCTCGGGCCTTGTGATAGGACCCAGCAATTATCAGTTCAGACTGCACTGTCAGTTAAACCCTGGATTGTAAATGCCATTTTACCCATTAAAATTACTCTCAGCTGAAAGTGGGGTGGGGGAGTTTCCTTTCTTCTGAAAATGCCAGATCAGGTTTGCTCTACAAATGTCAGGAGCATCTGACCTAAAGTACACAGTGACATAAAGGTATTTAATGAATTGGAGAAGAAAGAAAAAGAAAGTTATAGAAGAAGTGGTAATAATACTTTGTAAGAAGGCTGTAAAGATTCATGTCATTACTTTCTTGCTCCTATTCTATTATGCCAGTCTCCTCCTCACAGATGTTGGCACAGCCCTTTTATTCCTGGCCTAGTTCACACTCTTACCCCACTTCCCTTTTTTCACTCTGTCCCAGACTCTGAACTCCCATGACAGCAGTGACAGCCAGCTCTGAATAGGGTGCTCTGGCCCCTGTTTGGAATTGCTTGGCAGAACTTTTTCAAGGACCACATACGCTAAGCACTCAAAACAATTCTTGTCTGGCATTGTCAGACCCACCGGATGCACCTCTCAGGAGAGCAAAAGCATTGAATGGAATTAGGGGCTCAATGACTTTTTCACTTCATTCATTATTGCAGGGGAGGGGGGGAGAATCCCAGACTTTGCTCAGAGAGGATTAAAAGGACAGCAATAGGCGCCTTCCATCTGTGCCACCATTCTAGCTAGGAGAGTCTCCTCCTGATTTGAAAGGGAGGTCATAATTTTGCACATTTTTCCTCAGACACTCAACCCTCCAATTCTGTATTGAATACAGCTAGAGCTAGTTATTCACTCACTCTTTTCCTTCAGTGATTTCCCTGTAGCACCAAGGAAAAAGTGAGGATTTTTCCATTACATCCAACTCCAAAATGCATTTACTTCTCAAAGGGGAGGAAGAAAAAAGCCACCATCTCCTCCAGATATGTTTCAGTGAGAAAATCAAGTGCTTAGAAACATTTACACTTCATCAACCAAATATTAATTGAGTGCAGTGTGGCATATGGACAGGAGAAAATGCAGCTATTTTAATTATCGAGTTAAAACCAAATAGAATGAAGAGAGTTAAATGAAGCCCAGTGACATACATTTGCACTTGAACAAGAAGAGAGCATTTTGAGCTTGCCAGCAATGAGTGGTTGAAACTAAGAATGAGAGGACATCAGACATCATACACGGACCCCAGAATTAGAGTGAAACGTGTTTGAAGTCTGTTTGAAAAAGAATCACTGTTGCTTTCGGTTAACCTGTATTCATTCCCTCTTCTCTTTTCTACATCTCTGGTAGCATAGTGTCTGAAGCACTTGACTGCTAACCAGAGGCTGGTGGTTCAAACCCACCAGCCACTCCTCAGAAGGAAGATGGGGCAATCTACTTCTGTAGTGATACTG
>NW_006921836.1:2266239-2285774 GCF_000298275.1 Orycteropus afer afer
GCCTTTACTGCACCCTTATTTAACACACCTGAGGTTCAGGACACTGTAAAATGTCAAAGATGAGAGCAAGTGAGGCTGGGGATTCAATGTAGGAGGAAGTTCAATGCATCGGAAATGAAACCTCATTTGGAGTAAAAGATGTGAGTTAAATAATTGGATTTGCTATTTATTAGTTGAGACTAATCAATGCATTTCATAGTCTCAATTTTCTTATTTATCAAATGGAATTAATAGTAATCACTCTGCAAAAGTCTAGAATGGTCAATCACAATGGAAGATACACAAATGGCCAACAAACACATGAAAAGGTGCACAATACAATGAGTTACAGAGAATTGCAAAATTAAACCATAGTGAGATACCATTTGACTGCTAACCAGAAGGCTGGCAGTTCAAACCCACCAGCTACTCCTTGGAAGGAAGGTTGGGCAATCTACTTCCATAGTGATACTGCCTTTGGAAACCCAAGGAGGGGTGACTATGGGTCAGATCTGACTTAGTGGCAGTGAGTTTGGTTTTTTGGTTTAGAAGGGCTGAAATGAAATATTGATGAGGATGTAGAGCAACTGGAATGCAGATATATTGCTAGTGGAGTTATAAAATGGCATAATAACATTAGAGAACCATTTGTTAAGAACTCATTTGTAGAACAATTTTCCCCAAAAGATTGAACTCTTTGTACAAATCATTTCATGGAAGTCTAAATTTAACTAAACTGTATTCAATGGCATTTTTAATATTTCCTTTAACATTTCTTGTAACTTGTGGAGATTGTACAATAATTTGAAAGTGGCTTCATGACTGCATATAAATCAAAATGCCTGCCCATGTATTCTATTGTATCTTCAATGGGAAAAAAAAATAATTTTAAAGTTTTCTTCATCAACAACAATTGATTTATTCAAAGCTCCATATGAAAATAGGCTTTTGTCAAATGGTGTGATCTTTAAATGTATGTTCTATTTCTAGAAAAAAGAACAAGTAAGCCAAACTGAGGAAAAGTAAAGAAATAAGAGATGAAAGCAGAAATCAATGAAATTGACATCAACCAACCAACTAAAAACACAAAAATAAAAATAATAGAGAATATCAGATGACATATTGCATTGGGCAAATCTGCTGCAAAAGACCTCTTTCAAGTGATGAAGAGCAAAGATGTCTCTTTGAAGACTAAGGTACGCCTAACCCAAGACACGGTATTTTCAATTGCCTCTTATGCACGTGAGAGCTGGAAAATGAATAAGGAAGACCAAAGAAGAGTTGATGCTTTTGAGTTGTGGTGTTGGTGGAGATTACTGAGAGTACCATGGACTGATAAAAGAACTAATAAATCTGTCCTGGAGGAAGTACAGCCAGAATGCTCCTTGGAAGTGAGAATGGCCAGGCTTCATCTCACCTACTTTGGTCATGTTGTCAGAAGGACCAATTCCTTGGAGAAGGGTATCATGTTTGGTAAAGTTGGGGGGGTCAATGAAAAAGGGGAAGACCCTCAACAAGATGGGTTGACACAGTGGCTGCAGCAATGGGCTCAGCTATAGCAGGGATCATGAGGCTGGCACAGGACCAGGCAGTGTTTCATTCTGTTGTATATAGAGTAGCTATGAGTTAGAGATGACTCAATGGCACCTAACAACGACAACAAAGAGAACATTAAGCAGGAATCTATCAACAATCCTGATCACCGTATCAACATACCACTTAGATGGACTTGAAATGTTTCAGAATTATAGATATTGACTATAATCTGCATCACTGGGATTCATGACAAGCCTTTTCTCTTTCACTAGTATTCAATTTCCCAATACTGAAAGCCATTGATCTGGCTTGACTTGAACCCTTTTGTGGAAAATTCTTTCCTCTGCTCAGTCCAACCTGAGTAGTTGAAGGATGCTTCCTCTCCAATAGGATGGATCTCTAGGACATATGACCAGGACCTGCCTATGAACATGAGACTTGAGTACTTTTTTTTCTCCAGTCCTGAGCTTTTGCCTATGACATATCCATCATATGATTGATCAATCATAGGTCTTGATACCTACCAGCCCCCATTGAATCAGTGACTGTCCAAGACTGGAGACTTCATATCAGTTGTTTTCTATTTTCTTAAAGATCCAAAATAAAGATTATATGCAATCTCAGTATCCTGGGTTAGTGTTAATGTCCTATAAACTCACTCATCTCTTGCCCACTACTCAGCCATCCAAGCCCAGAATATCACTGCTTCCTCCCTATCATCAGCTAACTTAGCAGAGGGAAGCCGTTTAAATCTCTGTAACTTTCTAATTCAATGAGTCCAGCTTTTCTGCACCTAAGTGCATTTAAATAATGGCAGAGCTTTGGGAGCTCTCCTTGATTGAGCCTCTTATTTGCAAAAGATGAATGTCCATATGGCTTTTTAATGCCTATGGCAGAGAGAACCTTGGCTGGGGCCATTACGTTTCTGAGTTCTGATGCCATATAGTGAAAAAGGGCTGGGATAAGTCAGCCAAATGGTTTTAGAACATTTTGGGTTAAACAAAGCTATTAGAGTTGAGTTCAGGCTTTGCCAAACACTAGGAGACTGTGGCCCTTACTGTCCAGAAATATTCAGTCCAATCTGGTAAGTAAACACAGTGCCAGAAAGGAGACAGACAACAGTTTAACTCCAATTGACTGTAGAAGACATGGCTTGGCTAACAACCTGGATCTAATGCAGGTCAAACAAGTCCAAATATGCTCTCTTAGGGCTAAGAGAAGTAGCCCTGGTGGTGCAGTGGTTAAGCACTCAATTACTAACCAAAAAGTCAGTGGTTCAAATCCACTACCCACCTCATAGGAGAAAATGAGGCAGTCTGCTCTGTAAGGATTTATAGCCTTGGAAACTCTATGGGGCAGTTTTACTCTGTCCTATAGGTACACTATGAGTTGAAATCAACTCACCAGCAGTGGGTTAGGGCTAAGAGGTAGCATCAATAAATGAGACATTTCTGCATGAACCACAGATAGCTGGGGCATTATGTGAATCTTTCCAGTGACAGCTAACTCACTGGCTTTAGAGAAATGCCATCTTTACAAAGCTCTATAGGAACATTTCTTATAACTGTTAACATAAACATGCCAACTCCTGTTTCTCTCTCTCTCCTGCTATTGGGTAAACTAGATTAGAAAACAGATCATATGTATTAGCATTAGTGGTCACAATTCTTCTGGTGCTGAACTTCAGGATTGGATTAAGGTGAAGAGACCCAAATTCTAAGGAACATGGAACAGATCTCTCAATATAGAGATACAGATAAGAGAGAGACTCTCTGCTTGGTGGGCAACCAATAAAATATCTGAGACTCTTCACAACATACAGAGGGAATTGTGGTCCAGTGTTAAAATTCTTGCCTTCTGTGTGGAGACCCGGGTTAGATTTCTGGCCAATGCATCTTATGCTCAGCCACCACCCATCTGTCAGTGGAGACTTGTGTATTGCTATGATTCTGAACAAGTTTCAGATGAGCTTCCAGACTAAAACAAACTAGGAAGAAATGCCTGGCAATCTACTTGGGAAAACCAGCCAGTGAACACCCTGTGTATCATGGGGATGGTGTAGGACTGGGCAGTGTTTCGTTTGGTTGTCCTTGGGGTTGCCATGAGTCAACAGCTAACGACATTTAAAGGCAGCTAACAACAACAACATCATAACTCACTGTCAATTATTGGCATCTGCTTGGTTGTGGAACCTACCTCCCTCCATGCTCAGAGCCCTGCTGGAGAGACAGTGGAAGAACCCATTTTCTCCTTGAGTTTGTGTGTCTGATCCCTCAATACTGACCTTGAGATTTTCAGTTTGATTCATTTTCTTTTAAAAAACGCAATTTCCTGTGTTTTTTTGAAAAGGAGGAGAAAGGTTAAAAAATATCATTATAAAGGCTCCAAAGATTTTTGGGACATCAAATTGCTCTGACAAACCATTTTTATGAGTTAAGTGTAAAGGAAACAGAAACATACGGATTAAATTTCCCTTAAAATACACATGGGCTTAAAAATTAAGGGGAAAAGAAGGACTTGGCAACAGGGGTTTCAGGCTTTGCCAAACCCAAACTCCTGAGAAATAACTTGAGATGCTTGACAAACCCAGAAAGCAGCTGGTTTTGCCCCATGCCCTCGTCGAGCGACATCTAGAGTCCCATGTGATTGGAACCTCTGTAACTGAAATATGCTAATTTACAAACTCATGCTCTGATTCTTCAAATTACCCCAAACATTCTCTGTTTATAAAATTTCTCCCTAAAGACCTGGTCCTCCTCAGGTTCTCCATTTATCCAGGCAAAATCAGAGGAGATCAGTGTTATAATTCACATTTCATGGGTGAAAATACAGGGCTCAATGAGGTCTAACCTTGATGGTTGGTAGCAGCTTTGTCAAGACAGAAAATTTACCCATACACTCTCCATCACTTCCTCCCTATACCTGCCTTGAGAATAATAGAGAGTCACTGGTTCATTGAGTTCTATAATGAATTTGTAGACAGATGGAAAGTATAAACTCCCCATTGAGTATTGACAATTCAGAGGGGCGTGTATGAGCTAATAGCATTCATTCATTCATACACCCAATAAAAAAATACTTATGGAGCATAAAAGTACTATTTGAATCACAATGGAGAATAGAAACAAAAGCAGTTCGCTTTTATGGAGTATACTATGTGCCAGATATTGTGTGAGGCACTTAACCTGCAGTATCTCATTTAATCCTCACTTTAATGCTCAGAAGGAGCTCTGATGGGGCTATGGCTAAAGTGTTGGGTTGCTAACTAAAATGTTGGTGGTTCAAACCCATCAACTGCTCCATGGGAGAAAGATGAGGCAGTCTGCTTCTGTAAAGATTTACAACCTTGGAAACCCTCTATAGCAGTTCTGCTCTGTCTAATAGGGTCTCTATGAGTTGGGATTGATTTGATGGTAGTGGGTTTGGTTTGGGGTCTTAACTCTCAGAGGTTGGTACTAGGACTATCTCCATTTTATAGATGTGGAAGGAGGCACAGAAGGAATTGGCAATTTGCTAAATATTGGCCAGGGCAGATCTGGCATTCAAAGCTGAGATTGAGGTTAAAGAACCCTAGAGTCTTCGGGGTAAGCTAAGACATATTCAGATATAAATATAACAAAGGATGATAAATGTCCTAGAGACATTGAGGGCATGAAAGGATTGCTTTCTACTGAGAAGATCTGAAAGATTTTGTGTAGGAGGCAGATTTGCACAGGATTTTAAAGAATGAGTAAGATCTAGATACCATGGGAGGTGAGCAGAGTCCTCCCTATGTAGAAAACATCCCAGGGATGGAAAAGAAAGAGGAAAACTGAGGAAACAGAAGGTACTACAGGGATCCAGGAAATCACACCACATGAACTTTTAACTCAGGCAAAAACAAAGCAAATCACTCCAAATAAATTAAACAGTGCAGGCAATTTCATCTGCCCTTGCCCAAAAAATGAGTGTAAGAGGGTGAGTCTATTACTTCTTCAGGTAGGTCCGACACTGAGAGCCTCTCGTAGTGTGAGCACCTCATTTTGCTATGTGATTCTGGAGGTCAAAGGTATATAACACATAACTCGGCCCCTAATTGTATTAACTGGTGTTCACATGGAGTTTGTTCAGGTTGGAGGAATAAGAGTCTGTTCAGGTGTTACTGAGATGCAGTAATTTTGACCAAATGTGAAACTCGCCTTAACTGCTCATTTTAGAGCTTAGCCCTCCTGTATAAATGCAAACCCACTATTTCTGCTTGCTTTGTAAATGAACCTTTGACTTTAGATGGGTCAAGTTGTTAAAAATGCTTCCAGTAGATGTGGTTAAAAAGAAATCAGTCTAAACAAAACGTAAATTGTGCGTGAAAATATATGCAGAGGCTAAAATCATAGCTAACGCATGAAAATATACTAACCTCTAAATATATGCAAAGGGAGCTACAGTGCTTTTAAAAAAACAACTATTTGCCTGCCTGTGACAAATCAAGCACAGAGACTTTGACAGCTTCCAAAATATTATTCATTAATAATAGCAGGGGTTTCAACATGTGGGGGTTGAAAACAAACGCTTGAGGGTCAGTAAACAAGCAGTAAGTCTGAGAAGATTTATCAAAGAAAATATAGAGAGTTTGGCTTGGGAGAACAAGAACTTGAAGAACACTGAAGGTCCGTGAATAGTTAAGTCTTCATGAAAATTTTGGTATGACACATGTAGCAGAAATATATAACTTTACCCCTTCAACATCTATTTTCTCTAATTACAAAAGGAAGAGATGGTCATTTTAGAAAAAAAAAAATAGAATATACAAAAAACACAAAAAGTGAAAGGTAAAAAAAAAAATTATCCATAATCCTAACCCAGTGAAACCACTTTATCTTCTTGTGTATTTTATTCTATACATGTATACTTCCTATACTCACATTGGTTCATGCCCTATATCAATGGTTCTCAAACTTGAGCATGCATTAGAATGACCTGGAAGCTTGTTAAACACACATTTCTGGGCCCAGCCCCCAGAGTCTGATTCAGAAGTCCTGGGTGGGGTCTAGGAGTGTGCAGTTCCACCAACTTTCCAGGTGCTGCTGTTGGTATAGGGACCACACTCTGAGATCCACTGCTCTGTAGGTTTGAACTATTGCTATGTTCACTTCACTTTGCTTCAGAACCATTTCCCCAAGCCATTACAAACTATGTGAAAATATATTTTCTAATGGCTGCACAATATTATTATAAAATATTATGATGAATATTATACATTTTATGATTTTTTATCCCCTACAGTTGAGCAACTTTCCCATACCTATTGGAGGGTGTCATATTTCTTTTAGAAAACAATTCGAAGATCAGTGAGATACATCCCTATCCCTAGTCTTGAGAAAGAAGAACACCTCAGGTTGCGAGGTAAAAATAAAACATTTATATTCCTTATGGCTACCTTGGACTGCCAAAAGAACCAAGAGATCATTCTTAGAAGAAATATAACCAGAATTCTCCTTGGGAATGAGAATGGGTGAGACTTCAACTCACTTACTTTGGACATGTCATCAAGAAAAACCAATTGCTAGAAGAGAACATCATGTTTGGTGAAGTAGAGCTGTTGTGTTGTTAGATGCCACGAGTCGGTTCTGACTTATAGAGACCCCATGAACAACAGAATGAAACACTGCCCTGTCCTGCGACATCCTTACAATCACTCTTTGTTTCAGCCATTGTTGCAGCCACTGTGCCAGTCCATCTTGCTGAAGGTCTTCCTCTTTTTTGCTGACCCTCTACTTTACCAAACATGGTATCCTTCTCCAGGGACTGGTCCCTCCTGACAACATGTCCAATGCACATATGATGAAGTGTTGCCATCCTTACTTCTAAGGAGCATTTCAGCTGTACTTCTTTCAAGACAGATCTATTCATTCTTCTGAAAGTCCATGGTATATTCAATAAACTTTGCCAACATCATAATTCAAAGGTGTCAATTCCATTTTGGTCTTCCCAATTCACTGTCCAGCTTTCACATTCATCTGAGATTATTGAAAATACCATGGCTTAGATCAGGTGCATTTTAGTCTCCAAAGTGACATCTTTGCTCTTTAACACTTTAAAGACATATTTTGCAGAAGATTTGCCTAATGCAATACGTTGTTTGATTTCTTGATTGTTCAATTCAGAACAGCTTCCACAGGCATTGATTGTGGATACAAGTAGAATGAAATACTCAACAACTTCAATATTTTCCCCATTTACTATGATGTTTTTTCTTGATCCAGTTGTGAAGATTTTTGTTTTCTTTATGTTAAGATGTAATCCATACTGAAGGCTGTAGTCTTTGATCTTCATCAGTAAGTGCTGCAGATTTCCCTCACTTTCAGCAAGCAAAGTTTGTCATCCTCCAATTCTATCTTCCATGGGAAGACATAATGTAACAGCTCTCCTCCCGAACATCCTTGTGGTTACCATTTTTCCTGTATTCTTTTCTATATATTCCTGCCTTCTGAGCTATCTCCCTGTGCAAATGTTGCCCTTCTGATCTCTCACGGTTGATTGTTCTAAGGAGTATACCTACCTGTATAAATGTTCACCTTACAGGCTGGAAGTCACAGGAGTGAGTTTGATTCTAGGCCTGAAGTGTGTCTAGGGGCCATTGTCCTTCCATCTTCTTTTGATGCTTCCTGAATCTTTCAATAGTTTGCCCATAGAATCCATCAATATTGCAACTCAAGGCTTGCATTTTTCTGCAATTCTTTTAGCTTCAGAAGTGCAAAGCATGTTCTTCCATTTTGGTTTTCTAACTCAAGGTCTTTGCACATTTTATTATAATGCTTTACTTTGTCTTCTTTAGCCACCCTTTAAAATCTTCTGTTTAGCCCTTTTACTTCATCATTTCTTCCATTTTTGCTTTTGCTACTCTACATTCAAAAGCAAGTTTCAGAGTCTCTTGTGACATCCATGCTTGTCTTTTCTTCCTTTCCTATCTTTTTAATGACCTTTTGCTTTCTTCACATATGATGCCCTTGATGTCATCCCACATACTCATCTAGTTGATCATTAGTAGTCAATGTATCAAATCTATTCTTGAGATGGTATCTAAATTCAGGTGGGATATACTCAAGCTCATATTTTGGATCTCATGGATTTGTTTTAATTTTATTCAGCTTCAACTTTAACTTGCATATAAAGAATTGATGGTCTTTTCCTCAGTCAGCCCCTGGCCTTGCTCTTACTGATGATATTGAACCTCTCCAGTGCCTCTTTCCATAATATAGTCAGTTTGATTCCTTCCAACTTAAAGGACCAACACTGATAGTCAATTTGTTGTACTGTGGTAGCTTGTTTGTTGCTGTGATGCTGAAAGTTATGCCACTGGTATTTCAAATACCAGCAGGGTCACCCATGGTAGATTGGTTTCACTGGAGCTTCCAGACTAAGACAGTCTAGGAACAAAGATTGGGCAATCTACTTCTAAAAAAAAAAAAAAAGAAAGAAAAAAATAGTGGCCAGTGTAAACCTTATGAATATCAGTGGAACACTGTTTGATATAGTGCTGGAAGATGAACCCTTCAGATTGGAAAGCACTCATAATACAACTAGGCAAGAGCTGCCTCCTCAAAGTAGAGTCAATCTTAATGATGTGCATGAAGTAAAAAGTTTTTGGGGCCTACATTTGCTGATGTGGCATTACTTAAAATGAGAAGAAATAGCTACAAACATCTATTAGTACTCAGAATATGAATTTAGTAAGTATGAATCAAGAAAAATTGGAAGTTGTCAAAATGAAATGGAACACTTGAAGATCAATATCCTAGGTATTAATGAGCTGAAATAGACAGGTATTGGCTGTTCTGAATTGAACAATCATATTGTCTACTATTCCAGGAATGACAAGTTGAAGAGGTATGGCATCATATTCATTCATTGTCAAAAATAACATCTCAAGGTCTTTCCTAAAATACAATGCTGTGACAGGACACTATTCATATGTCTCTAAGGAAGATCAGTTAATAAGACTATTATTCAGATTTATGCACCAATCACTAATACCAAACATGAAGAAATTGAGGAGTCTTAAATTGATCAAACAGTCAATCAACATGCAATGATAATTACTGGTGATTGGAATGTGAAAACTGGAAATGAAGAAGAAGGACCAGTAGCTGGAAAAGATGGCCTTGGTGATAGAAATGATGTCAGAGGTCGCATGATAGAATTTTGCAAGACCAACAACTTTTCAAGTCAGATATATAAGAGGAATGTAAGGAGGGATATCATTATTGATGTCATATGGATCTTGGCTAAAAGCAGAGAACACCAGAAAGATGTTTATCTGTGTTTACTGACTCTGCAAAGGCATTCAACTAAGTGGATCATAACAAATTATGAATAAACATTGCAAAGAATGAGAATTCCAGAACATTTAGTTGTGCTCCTGAGGTACATGGTTTAAACTCAAGTAAGTGTATCCTTTCACCATACTTATTCAATCTGTATGCTGAGCAAATAATTGAATAAACTGAACTATGGGAAAAAGAATGAGCCATCAGAATTGGAGGAAGACTCATTAACAACCTGTGATACGCAGATGACACAACCGTGCTTGCTGAAATGGAAGAGGATTTGAAGCACTTACTGATGAAGAGCCAGGACTACAGCCTTCAGTATGGATTACACCTCAACTTAAGGAAAACAAAAATCCTCACAACTGGACCGATAAGCAACATCATGACAAATGGAGAAAACATTGAAGTGGTCAAGGATTTCATTTTACTTAGGTTCATAATCAACATCCATGGAAGCAGCGGTCAAGAATTCAAACAACATAATTCACTGGGCAGATCTGCTGCAAAAGATCTCTTTAAGGTGTTAAAAAGCAAGGATGACACCTTGAGGATTAAGGTGCACCTGACCCAAGCCATGGTATTTTCCATTGCCTCATATGCACTGAACTGAACAATGAATATGGAGGACCAAAGAAGGATTGATGCCTCTGAATTATGATGTTGATGAAGAATGTTGAATATACCATGGTCTGCCAGAAGAACGAACAAATCTGTCTTGGACAAAGTACAGCCAGAATGCTCCTTAGAAGCAAGGATGGCAAGCATTAATCTCTTGTACTCTGGTCACCTAATCTGGAGGGACCATTCCCTGGAGAAGGACATCATACTTGGTAAAGCAGAAAGTCAGTGAAAGAGATGAATACCCTGAACGAAATGGATTGACATCACTGCAACAATGGGCTCAAACATAGGCAACAATAGTGAGAATGGTGCAGAACTGGGCAGTGTTTTGTTCTGTTGTATATAGGGTCTCTATGAGTTGGAACTAACTAGATGGCACCTAACAACAACAGTGACTTATTCATTGTAAATACCTTTTCTCAACAACATAAATGGCAAGTGTACACATGGCCCTAACTGGATGTCCGTGTAGAGCATCATCAAAAATGAGGCTGTGCCTCAATGAGATGGATTGATACAATAGCCTGACAATGGGCTCAAACACACCAACAACCACAAAAGTGATGAAGGATTTGACAATGTTTTGTTCCATTATACCTCAGGTCAGCATGACTTGGGCCTGACTCAACAGAAACTGAAAACAACAACATGGTTACTTTAGATTTTAGAGGCTCACAACTCTCACACCACAAACAGGGAAGGTCCTGGGTAAAAATTGTGCACATCAAGACCTTGTAAAGCAGTTATCATCACTGACTAATGTCCTGATGGTTCTCTTGAAATACAAGAAGAAAACAAAGACAAGAGTCTCAGGGACCATTGTTTGGATATATAACTGGCTAAAAAGCTTGTGACAGAAGCTGCTTGATAAGCTTATGATTTCACAGACCTTTGAAGCCCTTGGTGAGAAGACCCTTATCACAAACAGAATCACAGTGTGGGATGCTGTGGTCCTCCTGCCTTTTCCTCATCCTCAGCAATGAGCAATACAAACAGTTAAACCATGAGTAGCTCCTAAACAGTGGTTTCCGCCCTTGAGGACTGCCAGCCCCTGTAGGCTCACCACACACAGCCTCAGAGGTCTGGCTCTGAAGCTTCTCTCTGCCCAGACGCCATAACAATGAGGAGAAAGGAAATCTGCGGCTGCCACAGAGCTTCAGAGGCCAATGGTACAAAGCAGCCTCATCCCTGCCAAAAAATTCCCCTCACCCACTGCCCTCCCTTATCTCAAAGCTCACACAAATCTAGAGCCCCCTTTGTCACTCATTGTCTTACTTGTGTTTCTTTAAATTAAAAACAAACAAAATCTTGACAATATGAATCCTATTAGGTCAAAACTAGATGTGACTGAGAATATTATAAATGATTTCTACAATTCTGAAGAACATTGCCAAAGCAATCCAAAGAAGCTACATTTCTATTCTCTTAATCATGGGTGAAGACCATATGTTTGAAAAGTGATATTTGCCAAGCATGCTATAGAACAAAATAAAATAAAATAACCTCTGCCATCGAGTTGATTCCAACTCATAGCAACCCCCGTTGGGTTTCCAAGGCTTTGGAATCTTTACAGAAGTAGATTGCCTCATCTTCCTCCTATGGAGCAGCTGGTGAGTTTGAACTGCTGACTTTCTGGTAAGCAACCAAATGCCTTACCCACTACACCACCAGAGCTCCTTAAGCATTCTATATAGTGTATATCACCTAATTTAATTCTTATCAACCCTAGGACCTCAGTACTAATAGCACAAAAAAAAAAAAAAAATCACTGCCGGTGAGTTGGATTCGACTCAGAGCAACCAACTCCTCCTTGGGTTTCCAAGGCAGTATTACTATGGAAGTAGATTGCCCAACTTTCCTTCCGAGGAGTGGCTGGTGGATTTTTTGCCACCAGCCTTCTGGTTAGCAGTCAAATGCCTTAGGCACTATGCTATCTCTTCCCATTTTACTACATGAGGACATGGAGGACTAGAATGGCTAAGCCACCTTCCCAATGGCACTCAGCTGTCAAGTGACAGGTGACTTAAACCTAAGTCTATCTGTTTCCAAGGCCCCTGCTCTTTACCTCCATTCTAATCAGCTGCTTTGAGGATTTATTTAGTTTTTGTGTAATCTTCTATTCATTAGATTCATTCTGATGATGTGACAGTTAACCAGAAAGTTGGTGGTTCAAACCCACCAGCTGTTGCATGGACGGAAGATGGGGCAATCTACTTCCATAAAGATTTACTGCCTTGGAAACCCAATGGGGGTTGCTATGAGTCAGAACCGACTCGATGGCAGTGAGTTTGGTTTTTTGGACTCAAATGGTTGGTGGTTCTAACCTACTCAGTGGCTCCATGGGAGAAAGACCTAGTAACCTGCATCTGTAAAGATTATACTTTAGGAAACCCTATGCAGCAATTCTTCTCCGTCACAAGGTGTGGTAGTTAAGGTTGTGTGTCAACTTGGATGGGCCACGGCCTAGAGTGGCTTGGCAGCTGTTGTTGTTGTTGTTATGTGCAGTCGCAGCTGGATGCTGTTATTACCTATGATGAGACTGTAATCATCTCCATGGTACAATTTGCTGTGAGCAGCTAAGTGAAGGGGAGTTACCTCTAGGGCATGGCCTGCTTCCAGTATATATGGAGAAAGTTTGGAAAAGGTTTGTAGCTTTTTGGCACATTTTAGATTTGGCCAAGTCTTCATCTCTAGTTCCTGGACTTGAACCAGTGGCCTGCTGTGTTGCCTGCTGATCTTGGGGATTGTGCCATTCTACCAGTTGATGTTGGGTTTGTCAACCTCAGCAGCCAGCAGTTGCATGATCGAAGAGAAGCCTCCAGCTTGCTCCAGTGGGCCTGGGACAAAAGGCAGAGCTGAAGCCCAAGGTTAAGGGACTTCCACCTCGCCCCTAAAACCGGCACTCTGAACTTGGACTTCTAGCCTCCTAAACTATAAAAGAATAATTTCCTGTTTCTTGAGGCCATTCACTTGTGGTAGTTCTGTTATAGCAGTTCTAGAGAACTAAGATACATGGGGTCATCATGAGTTGGAATCAATGGCACCCAACAACAACAACAAATGCCTCAGAAGGTCAAGCATTTCACTTCTTTGGAAAATCTTAAATGGTAGAGCAGATCCCTACTAGCAAATTTCAAATCATCCAATAAAAAGCTTCCTAATTTCCTAGGTTATTGATGTTATTGGTAATCAGACCACAAGTTGCATACAGGATTCAGAGTCACTTTAACAACTAACCAGAGTTATTAATAAAAGCTAATTACTCTGTCAAAAAGACAAAACAAAGGTCTCTTTCAAATCCATAAAAAGTATTGATAAGCTGCAAATAACAAAATAGTTGTAAACAAATGTGTATCTTTCTGGTTCGAACACACACACACACACACATATATATATATACTTTTCTTTTTATATTAAGACTTCTTAATGGACAATTAAGTATTGGTTCTCACACATTAGCACACATTAAGGGTTTGTTGAAACACACATGGCTAGGCTCCAGGCCAGAGTTTCTGATTCGGTAAGTCTGGGGTGGGGTGGGAGAATCTGCATGCATAACAGGTTCCAAGTGATGCTGATACTGCTGGCCTGAGAATAACCTTTGAGAATGGCTGGAATAAAGGATATGCTAAGGGAGTTGTACATACTTTAACCTACAGAAAAGAGCCATTTCCACACAACTTTAAAGGAAATTGCCCTTATTCCTTGAAATCCATGTCACAATGCCTTTGTGCTGAAATGATTGATTGGTGATAAGACAAGAGAGGATGACCCTCTAGAAAATTGGGCCCACTTCAAACAGGGCCTTCCACATCATGACACGGGAGGTTTCCCGAGGAACCGGCTGAGGCCCTGAAGTCCCAGGAGTGGTCATTAACAGATAAAAGCCAGAGGACACTAAATGTTTTCCAATAGGTCGCTTGACACAGTCTTCTTTCCGTCAATAACGGGAAAGGATATTGGCTTCTTTGCTACTCGATAAAATTTCAGAGATGGTTGCAAACAAACTTAGTCATTTTCTGTAGCTGTCCCAGCAGTTGGACTTTCCCCCCTTGCCAGAAAGATCACCCTCCCTTGCTGGAATGGTGATTGATTTCTTGGATGGGCCATGGAAATGCCCTGTGCGGTGTCACACAGGCTATGATGGCTCAGGCCTTGTCCTGCATGTATTGTTTTCCAAAGTTCCTTGTTGCATTGGAGTAGAGGCAGTTTTGAATCAGTGTTCACTCAATATTTTCATCTAAATTAAGGGATCGAGTTCTGTGGCAGAAAATTTCTGCCAGACTTTAGGTGTCCCTGAATGACACAGCTATGCACAAGCTGGTCAGGCCCTTGCTCCGGTTTGAAAATCTTTGTGTTTTGAACTATTTAGGTAAAGTGAAACAGCATACAAAATGCTGCATGAGGCCACCCATTCTGTACCACTTAAGAAACAAATTCTTCAACTTTTACTACTACTCCTCAGGGTGGATACTCCCCACACTAGCATTCTGAGAGAGAAGCAGAAAACCAGAAAATGTCCATTTGTTTTCTTCTTTGATAAACTTCCTTGGCAAAATATAATGACCTGAATTATGGCATGGACTGTGGCCCAAGAATCATGAAATCGGCTTCTGGCTTCTGGTTTTGCAGGCCTCGCCTCTCCTTAGGCAGTGGTGTCTGGCCCGCAGGGCTGTGGGTCCTTCTCTTGGTTTCCAGTAGCAATCACGCATTCTCTTCTTGATTACCAGTGCTACCGGCGGGAAGCAGAACCACAGATAACCCCAAACAGAGCTAATCCAGAAGCCAGTTCTTGTGTTTGGTTTGGGAAGACACTATTGTTTCTTTTTATAGCAAGTTGCCTTTCTAGCTGATAGCAAAACAACTTTTTACTCCCTGAATACCTACAGCCTCATGGTGGGGGAGACAGACCTGCGGTTTACTAATCAGTGAAAGAAGCAAAGCCTGGAGTTTAAGAGGGCTGAATGCGCCTATAAACGGTGCTCCCTGGCAGAGAGAATGTGCCAGGTGGCTAAACCACAGGGAGAACATGTTTATGCCTAGAATGTTGAAAAGGGAGTTTGGAGTGCTTCCAGTCCAGAGGCGTCAGACTGTTCCCTGGAGCCCAGGAGAAGGGATGGAGGCGCCAGGGCTACAAGAGGTGTATAAGGCACAACTCTTACCCTCAAGGAGCTCATGACCCAAGAAATTGCTTAAAGCTTATCCAGTCATTCATCTGACAAATATTTATTGAACATTCAGTCAATGCCAAGCAGATGGCTTTGGTAGTCAAATCTCAGAGTGGAAAGAGACTCTAGATTGGAGGTCAGAAGTCCTGAGTAGCATCTCTTCTGAGCTGGGCTTGGGAGGGTATCACCTAATAGTCAACCACACCTTAGGTGGGCAGCTCACCACCTGGTAAGTCAGTGTATGCCTTGGCTCCACAGCACTCATTGCACAAAGTATCATCTTGCACAGGACTGAGTCCATTATCTGCCTTTTTATGACTCACCCTGACTGAAAGCTGCAGGAATACTGGGGAATAACTCAGTAACTAGGAGCTCTGGTGGTGTAGTGCCTAAGGTACTTACTTGACTGCTAACCAGAAGGCTGGCGGTTCAAACCCACCAGCCACTCCTCGGAAGGAAGGTTAGGCAATCTACTTCCATAAAGATACTGCTTCAGAAACCCAAGGAAGGTTGCTATGAGTCGGGTCTGACTTGATGGCACATAATAACAACAACAACAACAACTCAGTAACCCTGTCCTCCTACCAAAAGTCCACTCTCATCTCTCCCTAAAGTACAAACACAAATACTCACAAGCAATGCCTGAACCATTGCTGGGTTTGTTTTGGCTTCAGTGTTTGGCAGTGTTGTTGTTGGTATATATGTGGTGGATTGAATTAAAAAGAGGCTGAGGAAGAAGATTAGATGATTGTGTTTGTCCCTATCTCCAACACATGTGTGGCAAGCAGTAGGTATTTAGGAAATAGCCATCAAAGGAATGATAAATAGTTGGGGAAATGAGTGAAAAAAGTATGAATTACGAACTGGGCTGTAAATTTTCAGTGTTACAAACCATGTGTCAAACATTATGACCCTATGGGATGGAGTAGAACTGCCCATAGGATTTTTAAGGGCGTAATCTTGACAGAAGCTGACTGTCATATCTTTTACCTACAGAGCAGCTGGCGGGTTTGAACTGCCAACTTTTTGGTTGGCAACTGAGTGTTTAACCTCTGTGCTGTCATGGGATGTTGCTGTGCCACCAGGGCTCCTGGTCCAAAACTGGGGGCTCAGTAATAAGTATGTTGTGAATGAATGGGTGAATGCATGACACTGAAATCACTGGCATATAAGTGGTCCTCAGTAATTGTTGTCTGAACAAGTGAATGACCGAAGGACTAAATGAATGAAAGAAGGAAGGAAGGAAAATAAAGTTCAAGAAGGGATGATACACTATTAGCAGTTATAGTTGCTCCACATCCACTGGAGGCACATGATAATTACAGTGGGTAGGTGAGAAAAGTATGACTCTGTTTAACAAGGCTGTTGGTTGCCTTTTCAGCATGAGAAGCTCTTTCCTATTGTTGACTCAGAAGCTGAGGCAGTGTGCCTTCATGCTGCGGTCTTTTCTAACACACCAGGGTTAGCGAGGTGAATGGCAGAGGTTAGTTTTTTTTTTTTTTTTTTAAATTAAACTCTGCATTGCTTAAGAGATTCTACAGTTATTTGCTCTGCTTTCCAGTTGTTTCAGGGAACATGTAAGCTAACTAGAAATGGTTACATATGCTAACAGAGAAGTGTCTGGCTTGGTAACAAAGATAAATCTGGAGAAAGTAAACAACACAAACTGATGTCTGTTCCCTTGTCCTCCTAAGACTACCTGCAGACCCATCACAGACACAGGGAGAAGAGTGGACACCCTATTTATCCCAAGAGGCTGCCTCCTGGCTCTGACTCTAGGAGAACAAGTCCATTTCCCCCAGGCATGGTCCTTACCTTCTCAGAGTCACTCTGCCTACAGATGGGACTCCATTTTACTTTTGATCACATCATTCCTGACCCCTGGAAGGCAGCTCTAAGATGGTACAGGGTCAAGAGTACTGCAATCTGGTTTATTTTCCCTCCTGGGATGCTTAGAGCCTCCAACCTCTGAGTCAGCTCGGCAGCACTCCCCAGGAAACCAACTTTTACTTTGTCCTAGCGGGAATCTGACTCAGCCTCTGCCTCTTTGGAAGGAACTGTGATTTCCATGCCAATGATGAGAAGCAAAACCAGGGAGGTACACATGATGCCCTCCACTTAGCAATGTACATTCTCACTGATAAGCTCCTTTTATGATGCTCCCTGATTGGCTCTCTTGTGCCCTCTTGGTATGAAGAACCAAATACTGGCAGCAGCTCTAAAGATGATAATGAATTGGTCACAAACGAAAGCATATTTACATGTTGCCTAGTGGATTAAGTGTCCTTCTTTCTGAGCTAGTTAGCTCCTGGTTCTTTGTTAAATTGGAGTCCTTTTGCAATTAATTTTCAAGGCAAGTATTTGGCACTAAAAGATACTTTAAAGAAATAGGGGAACAGACTAGGGAAATTCAATAGATGCCATCAGAAGCCACAGCCCTTCCTTTCTTCAAAAGGGACCCGGGAGAATGTCTGGATGGCCCACGGGAAGAGGCAGTAGCATGCTGGGTGGTCAGGCTGTCTGCTGGCCTTGCTATTAAGTTCCAAGCCCTGCAGCAAGGGACTGTAGGCCAAGTTAGGCAAGAATGGGAGGCTACCCAAGGCCACTGTAACTGACTCCAGGCAACTGCAGGTCAGTTCAGCTAGATGAAGTCCAAGTTAAGTCAGTTGGCATAAAATCAGGAGCAGTACTTTTTGGCCTCTGTTGTGAGTTGAATGTGTCCCCCAAAAAGATATGTTGAATGTGACCTTATGTGAAAATTGGGCTATTGTAGATGTAATCAAGTTAAGATGAGGTCATACTGGATTAGAGTAAACACTAATCCAATGACTGGTATCCTTATGAGAAAAAGGAAATTTGGACACAGACACACAGAGAGGAAAATGCCACGTGGAAACACAGAACAGGCATAGGGAAGAAGGCCAGGTAAAGATGGAGACAAAACTGAGAGTATACATCTGCAAACCCAGGGACACCAAAGATTTCTGGCAATCACCAGAAATTAGGAGAAAACCTGGCACCTATTCTCCCTTTGAGCCTTCAAAAGGAGTCAGTCCTGCTAACACCTTGATTTCAGACATGCAGCCTCTAGAATTGTGAGAGAATACATTTCCATTGTTTCAAGCCATCCAGTTTGTGATAATTTGTTATGGCAGCAGTCCTAGGAAACTAATACAGCCTCTCAATGTGCTTTGGGCTATCAGACATCTCAGTGTCAGAAGGTCAGTTCTATGCAGTAGGATGGTAGCCCATGTCCATTGACATGACCTTGACCTGGGCTGATCTCCTTTCTTGGACATTACTTGTCACTTCAAACAGGCACTTTCCAATCATGTCAATTTCATCTGGTGTTATAAAAGTGAATCCACTTAAGATAGAAAATCCCACATGTTCAGCCAATTAATGAGTGAAACACCATACAAGGCCCTTCTAGAGGGAAATCAGAGAGGCAGTTAAGGAAGCTCTAGAATAGCTTTCTGAGGAGATCAACACAAAGAGAGACTCTTGAAATGATCTAGTGACATTCTCCAGTTAATTGCGGCTCAGGAATTATTGATAGCCTCAATAGGGTTCCCTTGATTCTAGTCACTTTTCAGGATGCTGTTCTTGTCAGGTGCCATTGAGTCATCTCTGACTCATAGTGACACTATGCACAGTAGAATGAAACACTGCCTGGTCCTGTGCCAGCCTCATGATCCCTGCTATACATGAGCCCATTGTTGCAGCCACTGGGTCTATCCATCTCATCGAAGGTCTTCCAGTTCTTCATTGACCCTCCACTTTACCAAGCATATTATCCCTCTCCAGGGAATGGCTCCTCCTGACAACATGATCAAAGTAGGTGAGACAAAGTCTGGCCATTCTTGCTTCCAAGGAGCATTCTGGTTGCACTTCTTCTAGGACAGATTTGTTAGTCCTTTTA
>NW_006921836.1:2298074-2307854 GCF_000298275.1 Orycteropus afer afer
TGCTTCTTTGTGTGGACTGTGATGGTCTGTTGTTTCTGAGGCATCGTGGTATTGTATTAAGATCTCTGTTAATTGTTTGTGAAGTGCAACCAAGGGTAATTCAGGCTCTTCTTGGTGGTGTTTTATCATTGGCCCATTGGTGGAGAAGGAGGTGCTGGCTCTTGTTCAGTAAGTGAAGTTGTAGGAGGTGTGGGTGTACTTGTATCTTATGGGGACTCTTGCTGTCTCCCACTTAGTTAGACAAAAATTACAACTGAATAACCATCAAAAAAACTAAAAGCACATGGACAAAAAATACACCCTGAAATCACACGGGAACAATAACCCAAAAAAAGAAAAAGAGGAGAAAAGAAGAAGAAAACAGGTAAACCTGCAATATCTGGGGATATGTCACTAAGAGAATAAAAGTAGAGAAGGAGAATAATGAAGAAAGAAAACAAAACAAAACAAAAAACAAAAACAAACAACAACAACAACAACAACAAAACAAGGAGCGGGGTTAACCACGAGAGAAAAAAAAGCAAAAAGACAAAAAAAAAAAAAAAGGTGTAAACTAGGACCTTTTCAGTCATGTAGTGCAGGTACAGAGAGTTCTTGGGGTTACTGGAAAGCAGAATCTCTTCTTAAGCCTCTGGAATCTGGTAGAGAGCTGTCTCTTTAGGTTGTGTCTAACTGCTGCTTATGTGTTGATTTGTTTTGTCTTGGTTTTATGGTTTAATATTTTGAAAAGGTGAATCTGGTGTGTTTGTTTTATCATTGATTCAGGTGTGTTGGGTCGCTCTGCTGTTTTCTTTGTGATGGTGGAATCACTGTGTATAGTGTGGATATATGTTTCTGTTTGTCATAAAGAGGGTTTAGAGTTCGAAGTGGGAGGTTTTATGGTAATTGGCTGAATATCGTTTCTTCTTTTGAATGAGTGACGTTATTGGTGGAGAAGGTGGGAGCAGAAGAAGGAAAGCTTGGTGTTGCTAGGGTCGGTTTCTAGGGCTTTGAGCAGGCTATTATTGATGATATAGTTATTTGCAAAACCGTGGCTCAACCTCAGAAAAGATTCCTATTGTTAGGGCGTTGCAACTTTCTTCCAATTTCAGGCACACTCAAAGACCCCGCTTCTGTGGCCCCACAGCGCCAAAGAACAGCTCCAAGGCAAAATTCCTGGACCACACTCAGCTGTGGTTTCTTCGCTCTCCCTGCCCCGTCTGCCTGTGGTGCTGACGCAATCCCACCAGACTGCTAATGTCCAGCTCTGGAGTTTGTCTGTGATACCGCCCACCTGCGGCACCAAAGATGCATTCAATTTCAGCTGTGTTGGAGTTGGAGGAGTACTTGTGGTCCCGATATCCATGACAAAGAAAAGCATGATGTCTCCCAGTCTGACCCAAGCTCACTCTGTGACCCTCTGGGAGGGAAGGGAGCTAGCCTTCCTGGTGCAACAGTGAGTTCTCCGCCTGAATCTCAGCAGTGGTGCCCGTGCCCGCCTGCACCCAGATGATGCAAATTACTGACAAAATCCGCTGCTGGACGCAGGTCTCTGCTGCTGCCTGCTGGAATATTGGAGTGGTCACTGGTATGCTGCTATAAGGTGTCTTCCTTCTTGGCTCGGGGATCTCAGGTGGCCGCCCTCACCCAGCAGACAGTGACTGCCCCAGGGAAGTTTCCAATAGCCTCTCTCAGTTGCCGTCCATCCTCTGCCAGTAGCTCTTTCCCAAATAATCTCCCTGTGCCTTTCCTCTAATTCTGCTCTTCTGTGTTTGGTGCACTCTGATTCAGTGAGATGTTCAGAGCACCAAAGTTCCCAATTCAAACTGTTGTACCTAGTTTTCCAAGTCCTTAGATGCCAGAGGGAAAGAGCATGCTGCTCACTGGCAAGACCCCATTTTAAAACCGAAAGAGGCCTTTTGCAACAGATTTGCCCAATGTAATACATCATCTGATGTCTTGACTGCTGCTTCCATTAGTGTTGATTGTAGAACCAAGTAAAATGAAGTCCTTGACAACTTCAATCTTTTCTCCATCCATTGTGAAGCTATTAATTGGACCAGTTGTGAGGATTTTATTTTCTTTGTATTGAGGTGTAATCCATACTGCACACTGTAGTCTTTAATCTTCATCAGTAAGTGCTTCAAGTCATCCTCACTTTCAGCAAGCAAAATTGTGTCATCTGCATATTGCAGGTTGTTAATGAATCTTCCTCCAATCTTAATGCCATGTTCTTCTTTGCTCAGCATACAAATTGAATAAGTATGGTTAAAGGATACAACCCTGATACACTCCCTTCCTGATTTTAGACCCTTGTTCTGTTTGAATGACAGCCTCTTGATCTATGTACAAGTTCCTCATAAGTACAATCAAGTGTTCTGGAATTCCTATTCTTCTCAATGTTATCCATAATTTATTATGATCCACACAACTGATTGCTTTCCCACAGTCAATAAAACATAAGTAAACATTGTTCTGGTATTCTTTGTTTTCAGCCAATATCCATCTGACATCAGCAATGATATCCCTCATTCCATGTCCTCTTCTGAATCCAGCTCACATTTCTGGAAGCTCTCTGGCAACACACTGCTGCAACAATTTTTTAATTACCTTCAGTAAGATTTTACTTGCATATGATATTAATGATATTGTTCCACATTCTATGGGATCACCTGTCTTTGGAATGGGTATAAATATGGATCTCTTCCAGTCAGTTGGCCAGGTAGCTGTCTTCCAAATCTCTTGGCATAGCTGAGTGAATGCCTCCAGCATGGCATCTGTTTGTTGAAACATCTCAGTGGATATTCTGTCAATTCCTGAAGCCTTGTTCTTCACCAATTCTTTCTCTGTAGCTCGAATTCTTCCTTAAATACCATTAGTTCTTCATCATATGCCATCTCCTGAAATGGATGAACATCCAACAATTCTTTTTCATACAGTGACTATGTGCATTCCTTCCACCTTCTTTTACTATTTCCTGCATAATTCAATATTTTTCAATATTGTAACATGAAGCTTAAATTTTTCAGTTATTTCAGCTTGAGAAATGCCAAGTGTATTCTTCCTTTCGGTTTTCTAACTCCAAGTCTTTGCACATTTCATTATAATAATTGACTTTGTCTTCTGCAGCTGCTCTTTGAAATCTTCTGTTCAGCTCTTTTATCTTGTCATTTTTTTTCCATTTGCTTTAGCTACTCTCCATTCAAGGGCAAATTTCAGAGTATCTTCTGACATCCATTTTCTTTTTTTCTTCCTTTCTTCTCTTTTTATGACCTCTTGCTTTCTTCAAAGATGATGTTCTTGATGTCATCCCACAATTTCTCTGGTTTTTGGTCATTGGTGTTCAATGCATCGAATCTATTCTTTAGATGGTCTCTAAATTCAGGAGGGATATTATCAGGGTCATATTTTGGCTCTCATGGACTTGTTTTAATTGTCTTCAGCTTTAACTTGAATTTGCATATGAGCAGTTGACTGTTCCACAATCAGCTCTGGCCCTTGTTTTGGCTGAAGATACTGAACTTATTCATTGCCTCTTGCCACAGATGTAGTCAATCTCATTCCTGCATATTCCATCCGGTGAAGTCCACATGTATAGCTGTATATATGTTGTTGAAAAAATGTATTTGCAATGAATAAGTTATCCATCTTGCAAAATTCTATCATGTGATCTCCAGCATTATTTCTGTCACCAAGACTGTATTTTCCAACTATCAGTGATTCTTTTTTGTTTCCAATTTTTGCATTCCAGTCACCAGCGACAACCAACACACCTTGATTGCATGTTTGGTCAATTTCAGACTACAGAAGTTGGTAGAAATCTTCAATTTCCTCATCTTTGGCTTTGGTGGTTGATGCACAGATCTGAATAATAGTACTAGTAACTGGTGTTCCTTGTAGGCATATAGATATTACCCTATCACTGACAGCAATCTCTGTGATGATGAATGCCACACCATTTCTCTCCAACTTGTTATTCCTGGCACAGTAGATTCTATGGGTTGTCTGATTCAAAATGGCCCAAACCAGTCCATTGTAGCTCACCAATCGATCTTTACATGTTCCATTTATTTTTGAAAATTCCAGTTTTCCTAGATTCATACTTTATATATTCCATGTTCTAATTATTAATGGTTGTTTATGGCTATTTCTACTCATTTTGAGTCACGCCACATCAGCCAATGGAGGTCCTGAAAGCTTTATGACATCCATATCATTAAGGCCATCTCTACTCTGAGGAGTCAGCCCTTCCCCAGCCATATTTTGAGTGCCTTCCAACCTGATGTGCTTATTTTCTGGTACTATATCGGACAGTGTTTTAGGGATATTCATAAAGTTTTCCAGTAAGATATCAGATTGTGTTTCACTGTTATTCATAGGTTTTCACCTGCCAATTCTTTGAGAAGTGGATGGCCTCTTCCTTCCAGGTCTGTCTTAGTCTGGAAGTTCTGTCCACCATGGGTAACCCTGCTGGTATTTTGCAACATGGGTGGCATAGCCTCTGGCATCACAGAAACACACAAGCCACCAAAGGATGACAAACTGACAGAAAATTTTATCTCCCTTAGTTGTTCCTAACTGCTCTGATCACTTCCCTGCCTGTCTGGGCCCAGCCTTAGATAAGGCCACCCCAGAAGCCATCTCAGGATGGCATGGGGTAAAATGATACCAGAACCTCATTTATGAACTGGAAATTCTGCTTCTAAGAGTTGAGGAGCACGGTTTTGGAATTGCCTTCCTTTGCTTCTCCAGATTAAGTTGCAGGTATATAAATTCTCATGCTTTATGTTCTCTAAGGATTATAGCCCCTCACAGTATGGAGACTGGAGACAGGCACTCTTGAAAGCTGGGCTTCATGTTGTTAATTTTTGCAGGGGAGGAGGGAATGAGATCAGACACAGTTCCACCAGTAATTTCGATATAAAGTATTCCTCCAAACATCTGCAGATCAATAGAATTGAGGTGAGGAGTGCTATTAGGAGGTAAAGTGTAGTGATAAATAAGACCATCTGTCTAAACTGGATTGTGTATAGAGAATTCAATGCTTTTGCTTTGAATCCTAAGATATCCTCATTTAGAGTTCTGGCTAAGTTCAACTCTTCATTAGACCCTTAGGATATTTAGTTTGTATGTCTTCTCATACCAGAGGTGGTGTGAGGAGGAAACAATGGGTCTGATTGCAACTCAAATGCACCAATCTAATATAACTCCAAGGTGCTCTGGTAGCATAGTGCCTAAGGCACTTGACTGCTAATCAGAAGGTTCAAACCCACCAGCCACTCCTTGGAAGGAAGGTTAGGCAATCTACTTCTGTAGTGATACTGCCTCAGAAACCCAAGGAGGGGTCACTATGAGTCAGGTCCAACTTAACAGCACATAACAACAACAATATAACTCCAAATTTTAAATAAGAAAAAGTCAAAATTACTACATCAAGACACACATAAAATTGATCTAAAGAGCTATAGGTTCTATGCAGCTGCTATATCAATATTTCCTTGGGCTCTTCTGGCATTTAAAAACACTTTCAACTCTATTATCTCATACTTATCCATGTTGTTGTTGTTAGGTGCCATTGAGCTGGCTCAGGCTCATAATGACCCTATGTACGACAGAACGAAACACGGCCTGGTCCTGCGTCAGCCTCATAATCCTTGCTATACTTGAAACCATTGTTGCAGCAACTGTGTCAATCCATCTCAATGAGTTGATGAGGCCCTTTCCTTTTTCCACTGACCCTCCACTTCACCAAGCATGATATCTTTCTCCAGGGAATGGTCCCTTCTGACAACATGACCAAAATAGGTGAGACAAAGTCTGACCATTTTCTCTTCCAAAGAACATTCTGGTTGTACTTCTTCCAGGACAGATCTGTTAGTTCTTCTGGCAGTCCATGGTACATTCAGTATTCTTCCCCAACACCATAACTCCAAAACATCAACTCTTCTTCAGTTTTCCTTATTCATTGTCCAGCTTTCACAGACATATGAGGCAATTGAAAATACCATGGTTTGGGTTAGGTGCATCTTAGTCTTCAAAAGACATCTTTGCTCTTCAGCACTTTAAGGAGGTCTTTTGCAGCAGATTTGCCCAATGCAATACATCATCTAATTTGTTGTCTATTGTTTTCAC
Source organism: Orycteropus afer afer (assembly GCF_000298275.1). Classification (NCBI taxonomy): domain Eukaryota; kingdom Metazoa; phylum Chordata; class Mammalia; order Tubulidentata; family Orycteropodidae; genus Orycteropus; species Orycteropus afer. The sequence continues at coordinate 2,304,186 of NW_006921836.1, forward strand.
GGATGTTGATGGTGGAACCAAGTAATATGAAATCTTTGACAACTTTAATCTTTTCTCCATTTATCATGATGTTGCTTATTGGTCTAGTTTTGACGATTTTTGTTTTCTTTATGTTAAGGTGTAATCCATACTACAGACTGTAGTTTTTAATCTCTGTCAGTAAATGCTTCAAGTTATCTTCACTTTCAGCAAGCAAGGTGTGTCATCTGCATATCGCAGGTTGTTAATTGGTCTTCCTCCAATCCTGATGCCAAATTCTTCTTCATTTAGTCCAGCTTCTTGGATTATTTGCTCAGCATACAGATTGAACAAGTATGGTGAAAGGATACAACCCTGATGCCCTCTCTTCCTGATTTTAAATCCCCTTGTTCTGTTTGAACAACAGCCTCCTGGTCTATGTACAGGTTCCTCATGAGCACAATTAAGTCTTCTGGAATTCCCAATCTTCTCAATGTTATCCATAATTTTTTGTGATCCATACAGTCAAATGCTTTGGCATAGTCAATAAAACACAAGTAAACATCTTTCTGGCATTTGCTTTCAGTGAAGATCCATCTCACATCAACAATGATGTCCCTCATTCCATGTCCTCTTCTGAATTCAGCTTGCATTTCTGGAAGTTCCCTGTCATTATACTGCTGCAATCATTTTTAAATTATCTTCATCAAGATTTTACTTGCTTGTGATATTAATTATATTGTTTGATAATTTTCATATTCTCTGGGATCACCTGTCTTTGGAATGGGTACAAATATGAATCTCTTCCAGTCAATTGGCCAAGTAGCTGCCTTACAAATTTCTTGGCATAGATGAGTAAGTACCTCCAGTGCAGCATCCATTTGTTGAAACATCTCAATGGTATTCCATCAATTCCTGGAACCTTGTTTTTGCCAATTCTCTCAGTTCAGCTTCAACTTATTCCTTCAATACCATTGATTCTGGATTATATGCCAACCCCTGAAACAGATGAATATTGACCAATTCTTTTTAATACAGTGACTCTGTGTATTCCTTCCATCTTCTTGTGATGTTTCCTGTATCATTCAACATAGTTAGCTATAAAATATCCTTATTTCATAGAAGGAGAAAATGCACTCAGAGAGGAAAAAAAAAATCCCATGAGTGTTGTTTAAGTTGCTGTTTAAACAAACCTGTTACTGTGGAGTCACTCTGACTCATGGTGACTCCATGTGTTACAGAGAAGAACTGCTCCATGGGGTTTTCTTGACTGCAGTCTTTATGGAAGCAGATCACCAGGCCTTTCCTCTACAACACTGCAGGTGTGTTTGAACTGCCAACTTTTAGCTTAGTAGTTGAGTACAAACAATTTGTACCATCATTGAAGATGGTGCTGTATATAATTCTAGAGGTATCAAATGTCTGAAATCAGGAAAAGAGAGTTGAAGAAAGACTTGTTGTTGTTGTTGTTATGTGACATCGAGTTGGACTAGACTCATAGCAACCCCTCCTTGGGTTTCTGAAGCAGTATCACTACAGAAGTAGATTGCCCAAAACTTCCTTCCGAGGAGTGTCTGGTGGGTTTGAACCACCAGCCTTCTGGTTAGCAGTCAAGTGCCTTAGGCACTACGCTACCAGAGCTCCAAAAGAAAGAGTAGAGAGAGAGAAAGAAAGAGGAGAGAAGAGAAATTGAGAGAGAGAGGAAGGATGAGAGGAAAAAGAGGGAGGAGAATAGGGAAGGAAAAAAATGAGTAGAAAGGGAAAGGAAAGAGGAAATAGGAGAAGGGAGAAGAGACGTTAAACCACTTAGTCATGGTAGTGGAAAATGCTATGGGCTGAAAGTTGGGATCCCAGTCCCACCCACAATTAACTAGCTGCATGATTAAAACAAACAAACAAACCAATCCAGTTGCCATGAAGTCAATTCTGACTCATGGCAACCCCATACGTGTCAGAGTAAAACAGCTCCACAGAGTTTTCAAGGCCATGAGCTTTCAGACATAGATCACAGTCCTTTCTTCCAAGGCACCTCTGAGTGGATTTGATCCACCAATCTTTCAGTGAATAACTGAATGCTTAATTGTTTGTGATGAAACCTGTTTGAATCTCAATTTTTCTTATTTGTAAAATGGACCCAACTTCATCTGCCTTCCTCACTGGGTTTGTCAGACCACAGCAGACCATGTATATGAAAGAGCTTTGGAAACACAAAGTGCTGTTCAACTCTGAGGTAGCACTACTGCAGAAACAGTTGCTCTATATTAAGGAATTCAGGGTTTTGGTTACTCTGGAGGGTCACTTAAGATGTTTGAACTCCCTACTGCTATTGAGTGAGGAGTGCCACATGTTATAAGGGGCCAATGTGGGCTTAGTTTATAAACAGCCAGAAATCCAAAGCAATCCCAGTGGGAGGAGGGTAAGATGCCCTGAAGCTAGGGCTCCAGGCACCAGAAGAAGTGAAGCTGTCTCTCCAGGTTTTCATGCCAAGATATCAACACTTACAGCAGCCACAGGGCAAGTTTGATCCTGCATCAGCAAAGCAGAAAAATAACTCAATTGAGAGGCCCTGCCCTGTAGGCAGGCTTCCTGCTGACTTGAATGGGAACTTTACACCAGTAAGGAGCTGAGGACTGGGTCATAAATTTTAAGTGTCCCTTGGGCTTTCTTATAAGAAAATCTCCTCTCCTTTTGGCTCTGGAAGCAGAATTGAGGCCTCTCAGTCAGGCTGAAGTGACGGAACCAGGAAAAGTATTTCTGAACTCTAACAAAATGGCTTTTTCTCAGGATCTAATGGTGCAGTGGTTAAACACTTGGCTGCTAACAGAAAGGTCAGTGATTCGAACCCACCAATTGCTTCATGGGAGAAAGATGAGGCAGTCTGCTTCTGTAGAAATTACAGTCTTGGAAAACCGATGGAGCAGTTTTAGTCTGTCCTATAAGGTTGCCATGAGTTGGGATCGATTCAAAGGCAGTGGGTTTGGTTTACGGAAGAGGTAACTTCTAGGACCATAATATGAGATGCCTCTACCCTCCACTGAGGTATAATTCTCAGATATTATAAACACTTTTTAATTTAGTCCCTCACTTGCCTCTGGTTAAGACTGTTGCTTTTAACATTGATCTACGGGCAGATAGACGGATGGACAGGCTAACTATTAGGTATGTCTATGCAGGGGGTAGTGTGCCCAAGACCATGTATAGTGTTGCCTGACATGTTTCTACAAGTGTATTGCTATGTTCTGTAAGAATTCCTAGGTATATAGTAAAGCTGACAAGGGACAAGGTTGTAGTCACTTCTTGGCCACAGCCAGATACCCAGAGGGAGAGAGTAGTTGGACCTGTGGGCTTGGGACCATAGTCACAGGGGACATCAAGCTCAATTGGCTTAACCATACTACACAAACACATTGTCCCACATCCTACTGTGGTGAGTAGTGATTGGGATCTTAAAAGCTTGCAAGTGGCCATGTAGATGCAATGACAGGTCTCTCCTCATCCAGAGCAAAGAAGAATAAAGAAAACCAAAGATGCATGGAAACAATTAGTCCAAGAGACCGGTACATCATGAGATCCTCAGCCTGTAAGACTGTGAGACCAGAAGAACTAGATGGTGCCCAACTACCACTGTCATCCACTCAGAGGGGGATCTATGTAGGAGATCCTGGATGGAGTGGGAGAACAACGTGGAACAAAATTCGAAATTAAAAAAAA